>NC_143039.1:65491114-65766114 GCF_057628025.1 Oncorhynchus mykiss
AGGTATATATGTTGAAAGTATGGGAGAGAATGAGAGGAGGGTGAGAGAAACCTCCAGACTCTCCAGTCGACAAGCATCATCGCACAGAGACAGGGGTCGTTTCAGCAAGCAAAGCCACCATCTCAGATTGTTCTGAAATAGTTGATGTAGTTAGAAACAGATAAGTGTTACAGAAAAATTATTTTGCTGAAATATTTATCTAATGAATGCAGATATGCATCTGTTGGTCACAGATCTTTTTTCTTTAAGTAGGGGCGTGGATCAGAAAACCAGTCTGTATCTTGTGTTAACACCATTTGCCTCATGCATCTCCTTCTTGATCAGGTTGGTGATTGTGGCCTGTGGAATGTTGTCCCACTACCTCTTCAATGGCTGTGCGAAGTTGCCATTGGCCCATCTGGCCCATCTGCCCAGTACAGTTGAAACCAGGATTAATCTGTGAAGAGCACACTTCTCCAGCATTCCAGTGGCCATCGAAGGTGAGTACTTGCCCACTGAAGTCAGTTACGACGCCGAACTGCAGTCGGGTCAAATCAAATCTAATTTTATTTGTCACATACACATGGTTAGCAGATGTTAATGCGAGTGTAGCGAAATGCTTGTGCTTCTAGTTCCGACAATGCAGTAATAACCAACGAGTAATCTAACCTAACAATTCCACAACTACTACCTTATACACACAAGTGTAAAGGGATAAAGAATATGTACATAAAGATATGTGAATGAGTGATGGTACAGAACAGCATAGGCAAGATGCAGTAGATGGTATCGAGTACCGTATATACATATGAGATGAGTAATATAGGGTATGTAAACATAAAAGTGGCATAGTTTAAAGTGGCTAGTGGTACATGTATTACATAAAGATGCAGTAGATGATATAGAGTACAGTATATACATGTACATATGAGATGAGTAATGTAGGGTATGTATACATTATATTAAGTGGCATTGTTTAAAGTGGCTAGTGATACATTTTTTACATCAATTTCCATCCATTTCCATTATTAAAGTGGCTGGAGTTGAGTCAGTATGTTGGCAGCAGCCACTCAATGTTAGTGGTGGCTGTTTAACAGTCTGATGGCCTTGAGATAGAAGCTGTTTTTCAGTCTCTCGGTCCCTGCACCTGTACTGACCTCGCCTTCTGGATGATAGCGGGGTGAACAGGCAGTGGCTCGGGTGGTTGTTGTCCTTGATGATCTTTATGGCCTTCCTGTGACATCGGGGGGTGTAGGTGTCCTGAAGGGCAGGTAGTTTGCCCCCTGTGATACGTTGTGCAGACCTCACTACCCTCTGGAGAGCCTTACGGTTGTGGGCGGAGCAGTTGCCGTACCAGGCATGGATACAGCCCGCCAGGATGCTCTTGATTGTGCATCTGTAGAAGTTTGTGAGTGCTTTGGTGACAAGCCGAATTTCTTCAGCCTCCTGAGGTTGAATAGGCGCTAATGCGCCTTCTTCACAACGCTGTCTGTGTGGGTGGACCAATTCAGTTTGTCCGTGATGTGTACGACGAGGAACTTAAGACCCTGGTGAGGACAACGACCATGCAGATGACCTTCCCTGAGATGGTTTCTGACATTTTGTGTAGAAATTCTTCGGTTGTGCAAACCTACAGTTTCATCAGCTGTCCAAGTGGCTGGTCTCAGACAATCCTGGCTGGTCTCAGACGAGGTGAAGAAGCTGGATGTGGAGGTCCTGGGCTGGCGTGGTTACACATGGTCTGTGGTTATGAGGCCAGTTGGACATACTGCCAAATTCTCTAAAATGACATTGAGGTGGCTTATGGTAGATAAATTAACATTTAATTATCTGGCAACAGCTCTGTTGGACATTCCTGTAGTCAGCATGCCAATTGCATGTTCCCTCAAAACTTGAGACATCTGTGGCATTGTGCTGTTTGACAAAACTGCAAATTTTAGCGTGGCCTTTTATTGACCCCAGCACAGGGTGCTCCTGTGTAATGATCATGCTGTTTAATTAGCTTCTTGATATGCCACACCTGTCAGGTGGATGGATTATCTTGGCAAAGGAAAAATGCTCACTAACAGGGATGTAAACAAATTTTGAATATGGAACATTTCTGGGATCTTTTATTTCAGCTCATAAAACATGGGACCAACACCTTACATGTTGAGTTTATCTTGTTGTTCAGTATATAAGTAACATCACTGAGTTACACAACCCATTTTTTATACTTTAGGATGGTTTAGACATAAAGTGAAAAAATGCTAATATATTCACAATCGACTCGCATTGGCTTTGTGACAAAAATACTAAAAAGCATTTGAAACAGTGGCCAGGTCAACAAAACCAAAGCATGGGGTGCTGTCATATCTGGTTCATAGCAGTGTTAATTTTGGCTCAAATCTTGGTCCAAGTGCTCAAGTCTGAGTCCACATTAACTCAAAAGAAAGTTATTTACCCACTGAGATAGTGTAGTGGCGAGAGGAATTTAGTCAATAAACTGAACAAGGTGTAGCCTTAACAAATGGTTAATGGTCCGGTCCGCAAGTAGTCTAGTTTTAGACCGGCCCGCAATATGTTTTAAGAATGTAAAAGCACAAAAATGTGTCATATCTTTGGAACTGTCATCTCTCAAGCCCTTTTCACTAAGAAAAAGAGGGAGACTTGGCTACTTTGTCTACAGAACCTGGCTATGAAATGCAGTAGGGAACATGGGAAGGTTGGGCGAGGGAGGGAAAAATATGGCTAGACTGTTGTTTTACTATTAAACTCAAGACTGCTATTGTTTTTACATTCATGAAGCAGCTTGTGTTTCTTAACCAGGGTAGCTAACTAGAAGGTGACTGGTTAGCTATGGGGAAGCAAGCGAGTCACCTACTCGATGTGTATAATCGGAAGCGGAGCTTGTCTGCCCACACTCATCGCTTGCTCCCCGCAGCTCACCAGCTGATGTAGGGTGTGTGTGTCTCGGGTGTGGCGCGTCGTTCCCACTACCAAACAGAACTGTGCTGTGCATCTGTGCTGCTAATATACATTTTATTAATATTATAATTTTATTAATAATATTATCCATATTATTAACAGTCCACTTAGTAGTCCGATTTTAGTTACAGAGAATTTTGTCTTGTCTCGTTTTAGTCAACTGAAATGAAAAATCTTATTCATTAAGTTATAGTTTTTCCTGGGTCTATTTAGTCAGTTATAGTCTTGTCATTTGAAACTGAAAAATAGGTTTGATGAAAATGTGTCACTATTTTTGTTGACAAAAGTAGCACTAGTCCATAGACCGCCTACAGGGTAAGAAAACCAATGTGAAATGTTGTAATTTGGGTGAACTACCCCTTTAACAATGTGGGGGATTCAAAAAAAAAAAAACTTACTAGCAGGAACAGCACCATCTAGTGGTAAGAACGTGGTAATATCCGGATGTAGGAAGGGACATAAACCCAACAACTTCCAATTACTAATTTCTCTGAACAGGGGAAAAAACGACCAAAATCACTGAGAATACATTCCATAGGATGAAGACACAATACTCGGAGCCACAGCCCCATACACATTATTGATGTTGAGGTGGGATTGGCATGGGGTGTGGTTCTGTGGTTGGTTTTTGACAATTTCTTTGGATTCCTCATTCCTCATTGTTAAAAAATTGAAGTCCAAATCGGATATTAGGTACAATATTTATAGACGGGTTAGCTGAGAATGTCACATTAAACAATGCACATGCTTCAATGGGGCAGAAGGCCGTGTGTTGTGATTCTGGATGGCCAGATAGCTAGCAGCAATGACAATAAACTCCATGTGGGGAATCGTAAGTGGCTCGTTTCAGTTAGTTTTATCTTGTTCTTGATACCATGTCTTGTTTTGAGGTGTTTTGACTGATATCACATCTAATTTAGCAAATTTAGCTAAAATCCACTAGGTAACTAACCAACAACTGTAACGATGTCTCTGAGAGACAAGTGCTCACTGTGCAATTTCATTTTTGCTTTCAATAAACATTGGAGACTAAATATAGTTTAGATGTTGTCAACGATCTAATGCAGCCCCATCTGTTTTGCCCCATAGTTGTGCACACATCGGTTTGTTGCTAAACAACCAACCACTCTATTTAATGTTACACAGTTGAAGTCTGAAGTTTACATACACCTTAGACAACTACATTTAAACTCAGTTTATTCACAATTCCTGACATTTAATCCTAGTAAACATTCCCTGTCTTAGGTCAGTTAGGATCACCACTTTATTTTAAGAATGTGAAATGTCAGAATAATAGTAGAGAGAATGATTTATTTCAGATTTTATTTCTTTCATCACATTCCCAGTGTGTCAGAAGTTTACATACGCTCCATGAGTATTTGGCAGCATTGTTTAATTTGGGTCAAACGTTTCAGGTAGCCTTCCACAAGCTTCCCACTTCTGGAATTGTGATAGTGAATTAAGTGTAATAATAAGTGAAATAATCTGTTTGCAAACAATTGTTGGAAAAATTACTTGTGTCACTTACCAAAACTATAGTTTCTTAACATGAAATGTATGGAGTGGTTGAAAAACGAGTTTTAATGACTCCAACCTAAGTGTATGTAAACTAAAGACCGCTCAGCAAGGAAGAAGCCACTGCTCCAAAACGGCCATAAAAAAAAGCCAGACTACGGTTTGCAACTGCACATGGGGACAAAGATCGTACTTTTTGGAGAAATGTCCTCTGGTCGGATGAAACAATAATAGAACTGTTTGACCATAATAACCATCGTTATGTTTGGAGGATAAAGGGGAAGGCTTGCAAGCCAAAGAACACTATCCCAACCATGAAACACGGGGGTGGCAGCATCATGTTGTGCGGGTGCTTTGCTGCAGGAGGGACTGGTGCACTTCACAAAATAGATGGCATCATGAGGAAAGGAAAATATGTGGATATATTGAAGCAACATCTCAAGACATCAGTCAGGAAGTTAAAGCTTGGACGCAAATGTATTTTCCAAATGGACAATGACCCCAAGCATACTTCCAAAGTTGTGGCAAAATGGCTTAAGGACAACAAAGTCAAGGTATTGGAGTGGCCATCACAAAGCCCTGACCTCAATCCTATAGAAAATTTGTGGGCAGAACTGAAAAAGCATGTGCGAGCAAGGAGGCCTTACAAACCTGACTCAGTTAAACCTCCTCTGTCAGGAGGAATGGGCCAAAATTCACCCAACATATTGTGAGAAGCTTGTGGAAGGCTACCCGAAATGTTTGACCCAAGTTAAACAATTTAAAGGCATTGCTACTGAATACTAATTGAGTGTATGTAAACTTCTGACCCCCTGGGAATGTGATGAAAGAAATAAAATCATTCTCTACTATTATTCTGACATTTCACATTCTTAAAATAAAGTGGTGATCCTAACTGACCTAAGACAGGGTATTTTTACTAGGATTAAATGTCAGGAATTGTGAAAAACTGAGTTTAAATGTATTTGGCTTAGGTGTATGTAAACTTCCGATTTCAACTGTTCAAGTTACTCCAGGAAGTGATGTTGCAGGCCAGCCCCTCTCACTGAGTCAGGCCGACTGGGGTACTGCAGGCTGCCATTAGCAAATAAATGATTGTTATTTCTTCTGAGTGCGATTTTAAATTAATAGTTTCCAGGACATACATCTGGTGTATTAGAAGCAATTAGATTGTTACCATTATTTTCTTTAAAACAATGCCATTTCAGCCTTTAACTTCTGTGGCTTCAATGAGGGTGCAGTCGTTCTCCCCTTGTGTAGACAGACAGTAGTGGGGTCCTTCTGTTCACCTCTCATATTGCTCTAGCAGCAGAAGAATGTCCCCTGCTGAGAATGCTTTTCCCATAAAGTAGTCCAACCACATTTTCCACTAATCCTGTAAAAGAGACTGCTTCCGTTATTAGAACACACAGATAAACTACAAACATACTCTGTCCCCTAGGCTTGTATTAAACACACTGTCTGCTAACACCGAGGGAGAACATTAAGGTTCAAGTGGTGCAGGAGGAGACAAGCTTTTAACTGGTTCTACTGTTGAAGCCCTTAACTGGTTCTACTGTTGAAGCTTTTAAGCTTTTAACTGGTTCTACAGTTGAAGACCTTAACTGGCTCTACTGTTGAAGCCCTTAACTGGTTCTACTGTTGAAGCTTTTAAGCTTTTAACTGGCTCTACTGTTGAAGACCTTAACTGGTTCTACTGTTGAAGACCTTAACTGGTTCTACTGTTGAAGCTTTTAAGCTTTTAACTGGCTCTACTGTTGAAGACCTTAACTGGTTCTACTGTTGAAGCTTTTAAGCTTTTAACTGGCTCTACTGTTGAAGACCTTAACTGGTTCTACTGTTGAAGACCTTAACTGGTTCTACTGTTGAAGACCTTAACTGGTTCTACTGTTGAAGACCTTAACTGGTTCTACTGTTGAAGACCTTAACTGGTTCTACTGTTGAAGACCTTAACTGGTTCTACTGTTGAAGACCTTAACTGGTTCTACTGTTCAAAGCTTTTAACTGGTTCTACTGTTCCAAGCTTTTAACTGGTTCTACTGTTCCAAGCTTTTAACTGGTTCTACTGTTCCAAGCTTTTAACTGGTTCTACTGTTCCAAGCTTTTAACTGGTTCTACTGTTCCAAGCTTTTAACTGGTTCTACTGTTCCAAGCGTTTAACTGGTTCTACTGTTCCAAGCGTTTAACTGGTTCTACTGTTCCAAGCGTTTAACTGGTTCTACTGTTCAAAGCATTTAACTGGTTCTACTGTTCCAAGCTTTTATCTGGTTCCACTGTTGAAGTGTTTAACTGGTTCTACTGTTCCAACTGGTTCTACTGTTGAAGCTTTTAACTGGTTATTCTGTTCTGTTGAATCATAACTGGTTCTACTGTAGTTCTGCTGTTTAAGCTTTTAACTAGTTCTGCTACCTGTGTGGTTTGAAGAGTTGGGTTTAGATGATGAACTGCAGTCCCATCATAACTGCTCAGCACTACCTGTGGTGATAATCTTACCACACGGTTAAGGTGAGGCATCTATCACCACAAAAAAATACAGAGCCCTTAGAAGTTAAATGAGCAAAGGAAGGCGGTATGAGGAAAGAGAGAAGAGCTGGAGAGAGACAGAGGAGGGCATCTCATTAAAGCAGCTCTTTTAACTGAGTTATTTTAAATGACAGCGCAACCAAACGCGGATTACACGCGAGGATAATCCGTCTGTGCTGTGGCACCGCTATCTTGGAACTCTTCTGGGGAGCGCAAACGCACAGAGAAACGCCATTCATCTTCCGCGGAGGGAGAGCGCGAGATGGGCACGCGGATGAAAAGATTCGCACTAAATATGGAAGGGGACGCAGGAAGAAGAACAAAAATGTAAAAGGGGATTAGAGAGAGCATGGGAGAGTGTCAATGTGCTCCGAGGGAGACATGATCCCTGAAGAAATAAAATAAACCTAAATGGGTATAAACTATAATGAATACGATTTCACACACCTGTTTGACGTTGATGAATTGCCTGCAAACATTGTCATCCAATTCATTTCAATGGGTAGCCTGAATCTAGTCTACTTTCCAAGAATAACACCAGACATATTGTCAAACACCCTATGAAAAAAAGTTACTTTTTATTTGTGGTGATTTACAAACAAATGTATGCTACATTACGAAAAACGCCAAAACGGGGCCAACATGCGCCTGTGGGTTTTTTGTGCACCTTTCTCTCCTGCATGCTCAGGGCACGTGGCGAACTGCTGGTGCCCGTTATAACAATGGCAGTTTAGCAAACAGGAAAAGACAGATCGCTTACGCACCGAATCACACTCTCGCACATTTCTCTGCTCTTTCCATCTCTCCAGCTGCGCTTGACACAATTTACTCTGTCACGCATATCTGGGCTTGAGCCCTGCCAGAGAGTGTGGCGTGATTGGAATACTATCCACAAATAGTCTCTGGCACAGACATCAAAATCAATATCATACAGCGGATAAGAATCGTTTACAGGTCTTGGCAGAACGTATAACCTAGAGTAGAACATTGGTCGGGTGTTAATTAACCGTTATTAACTGTTGTGACCAGAACTTGTTTTGTGGCCAAAAACGAGCCCATGTAAGGGATCCTTCTATAGACAATCCATAACTTCTCCCCTCTCTTTCCAAAAAAGTGTACACTGTACCGTTGAGCCTACACACGTCTCAGACGTTTCCCAATAGTTTATCTTAGAGGCCCCAGATAGATGTTGCCAGTAGACCTACAACATTAATAAGTGATGAGAATACTTTTCGTTTCATCTAGGATAAGAACAACACCCGTGAACCTTGCCCTACATTTCCATTCCATCTTAATACACACATGTAATTCGTTTTCAGAGAGCTGAGACAAACAACAAAACATAAACATACCCGTTTGGATGTTGTCACGGGCAGAGAAGTCGAACCCAGTCAGGACACATGGGCAAGCAATGAGCTCATGTGGTTACACCAACACACAAACAAACCCTCACACTCTTCCTGGGGTAAATGTGTCCTCGGTGTGTTTCTCTGTGCGCCTGTCTGTCAATCCACAGTCGTCGGTGAGATCACCTCGGTTGAAGAGGCACTACCCGCGGTTAAGATCATGCTGCTCCGCTAACCGGAAATCCGAATCCTCCCTCTGACAACTGTACAGTACTGTATCCCTCCCTAAACCCGTGATATCAACTCCTCACACACACTCCGTTCTCTTCTCCCCGCTCACTCCCTCCAATTATATCTCCCTCTATGTGTGTGTTTGAGAGCGTCAGCACGGTCTACCATTATGCTTCTCTCCTCCCTCTGCGTATTGAACCTTCGCTACAGTTGCAGAAGGCTGATTTAACCAGCAGGGAAGGAAGCGCAATAGTATGAGTGAAGAGGAAGCCACAAAGAGTTTATAAAATGGCAAGCTCAATTACTGAATTAAAAATGTCATAACGGCATGTTATAGCAAGTGCTGTAGGTCTGTTTTAGTACTTGATCATGACTCAGTTTCTTTACACATAAGTGTCACTGGACAAAGGCGTCTTCTGTACAGGGGAGTTTTGAGCCCCAACACTCCGCCTGAACATTAACACGCATTGGTTCTGGAAGGGCTTGGAAACATAATCCTTATTTTGAGGGGTCTTCAGGCATAAGTGACATACGGGGATAATACAGTAAGAACAGGCCATCTTCTGAATTATGTCGCTGTACATTTCAAAAGTTCTGAACAAATAGTAATATTGACTACGTCTGTCCTGGCTCGCTCATTAATATCTTAATATAAATCACGAATTGCCTCATCCACTCGTCGCCCCCTTATGCAATAGTGTGTACATCTCAATTGTCAGTAGAAACCACGGGTAGGCAAGTCTTCCATAACAGCTGTTTTTTTAAAGGCAGTAAATGAGGTTGAATGAACTGTTTCCCTGCCAGACAAGGCTCTCCGGATAGCCAGGTGTTGCAGCGGTAAAATGTTGGGACTACTGTTGGGGTAGCTTTGTGAGTGACCTAACAGTTTGTGGGCACCATTTCGTCACAATTATAGTGCAATTAATGTATTGGTTTGTGTAGTGACTTTGTCATGCATTAAAAATAAAAAAAATCCTGAGTTTGTCCGACCAAGATTTACATGCTAAAATCGCCACTGGACATAAGGTTTTTTTGGGGGGGGGAAATTCAGGGTCAACTAACTGTTGAGTTAGCGTACACAAGGTGCAAGGTGGGAAATTGGTTGAGCATCAGACGTTTTTCTAATTGTTATGTCAGTCACAGAACATGTAAAGTGCTTGGACTAGAAGGAGCACGTTAGGTTGCTTTAGTCCTTTATTTAACTATGAATGGAAATTGAGTTTGTGTGACATTGTGTTCAGTCAGTCAGTCATTGACAGAAAAGTTGTTGATGTTGACAGACTCAAAGCATGTTTTTTTTTATTATACCTTTATTTAACTAGGCAAGTCAGTTAAGAACAAATTCTTATTTTCAATGACGGCCTAGGAACAGTGGGTTAACTGCCTGTTCAGGGGCAGAACGACAGATTTGTACCATGTCAGCTCGGGGATTTGAACTTGCAACCTTTCGGTTACTAGTCCAACACTAACCACTAGGCTACCCTGCCGTTTGTATGGAAGTTGTGCGGGGTTTGTGTTAGGCGTGGATCGCCGTTATAAATTCATATTTCATAAAGCCTATCAGACTACTCCATAATTCAGAGCAGCCTGTCTGTGAAGGGGGCAGGCCCCCCCAGGGAGCATAGGTAGTACACCAGCATACTGCTGTCTGTGACAAAATGGTCTGTGACCAGAAGAGTCTGATTTGCCTTGACAGAAAAGCAGCTGTGACCAACCAGCAGCCACTTTTGGAGTGTATGCCAAATCAGGGAAGGACTAACCTGAACTTACCCAATAATAAATGCTAGTTTATGTTGCAACACATTTTGCTAGGTGTGCACTAACAAAACCACCCCGGGTCACAAATTGTGGAATAGATCAAACGGCGTACCAAAGCTGACTTAACCTAGGTTCAGGTTCAGCTTCATACTTCAATTTAGCTTTGACCATAACGGAATCGTAGGACATGTCTGCTCTTTGGATCACACTCTGGGTCTTGACCAACAACCAATTTCAGATGGCAACCAGTCCACAGTGAAGACAGGAGCACTTCTGCACAACAGTAGACAGAAAAAACTTCAGAAACAGTGTACTCATCTGGGAAATAAAGCTCCAAGGGTCATGGATTGAAACTGGGGGAGAAATGTCCACTTGAAAATTGGACTGATGGTATACAGTACAACGGTCAGGAAACAATTACAGCTTTCAGTAAAGTACGAGTGTGTGATTACTTAATTCAAATTTATTTGTATATATATATTTTTTTAAACAAAATCCAAACCTTAAATTGTTAACATGAACACCTCAACAAGAACACCTCAACAAGAACCCAACTTAAACCAGTACAGTGATCTAGAAAAGCTCTAACCATCATATTCCCATCAACATGATTAGATTCCTTTAAGATCAATGGCTAGGTTACATCCCAAATGTTACTTTCGACCAGAGAAGTAGTGCACTATAAGCAATAGGGTGCCATTTTAAACAACTTTGGGTACCGAATAGCATGGGTCATAGCAGGAGAATTGACAATGAAAACTAAACCAAGAGATCCATGACAAGGTACAACTATGCATGCCGAGGGTACATTTAGAAGAGGTTATCCAGGGCAGGCAAAACCTTACGTCCACATACACCTGGGCAAACTGCTGGATGTTACTGATATGAAATCCCACCCATGACCCGATGTATCCAAATGTTATCCCATTTAAATGCACCCAGTTAACCCATTGGCCTGAAACGTGATTACATCAGGGTTTTTCAATCATGAAATCAAAATGACACCACCTCGAAAAAAAAAAAAAAACTCTTCTTAAACACAATAAAATCAGTGCAACAATTTCTCTCAATAAAGTGAACTTCAAACTGTAGTGATGGAACACATGGCTTTTAGTTATGTCCTTAATTTGAGTGAATTAAAATTTAAAGAAGTTTTCCCGACCCAGGCTGCATTATAAAAGTAGTTTATCAACACCTTCATGGGAAATTGACGCAGTGATTTTCCTCTTGGAAGAGCTGGAACAGTCCAAGTCAACTCCCCAAATTGCACCCAATATAGTTCACTACTTTTGATCAGGGCCCTAGTCAAAAGTAGTGCACTAAATAGGGAACAGGGTGCCATTTGGGACGTAACCTAAGAAACATTGACCAGTGCCACAATAAAAGGATCCATAACTTTGGAAACAGCAACACTCGAGATACCAGTGCATCCCAATTCTAAATAAACCCCTCATAACAGAAAAGCAGGCAGGCACTTGGAATACAGTGATGGAAAACAAAATGGTGACTAAAGTAGCTTATTAAGACAGGAACAAAAAAACAGTACCTGAAAAATGTGTTAGTGTTGTGCCCAATGCTGCCCTCATAATAACTCAACGCACTAGTTTATCTTAAATTGAAGCAGTATGGGGATGGAACGTGAATTAATAAAGGGAAAGTTAATCGATCTCACTATTCTAAAGATGAATTTACTGTATTACAAATCTATGTACAGAGAGGCCCCGCTAAAAGCTTAAACCCAAACAAACCGACATTAAAATAATTTCAACATAAATAGTACAAAATAAAATATAAATATGCACAGGTGAGCATAAAAGTCTTTTGGTTTGGGACAATCAAAAAACCCAACAAAAACCACAAACTAAAAAAATAAATTAAAAAAAAAGTGCCACCACATTGCCTTGTGTTATGAAAATGCTGAGGCACCAAAATTACTTCCTCTCTTCCCTGCGTGACAGTGGTTGAGGTGGTTTAAAAGCGATCCAAACCTCAGGACCGTGGTCCTAGCCAAGCCAATCATGGAGCACAGTCAGTGACCACGCCCATCAGGTGCAAGTGTTGAGCCGCCACGGTCGGTGTGTTAAAATGGGTCTCAAAGCAAGCGAGGGAGGGATGTCAGGGAGAGAAAGCATCCTGGTAATGTAGATGTTTTAAGTTTGTTGCTTCTAGCACTCCAAAGGCCAGGATGTCATCTTGTCGCAGTGCAGACTGGCACACATCACCCCCTGTGGTGGACAGAAAACAGACAAGCATTCAACCAACCATCAGCTAGGATTATAGGGCTTTTTCAATTCCATTTTTTGATTCCTCACATCCTCTCGCCTTCTCAAGACCCATTGGATGAGACGGTCAGAGGTCCCTCCCCTCTGACCATCCAAGCCAATGGGTTGAGAAGTAGGCGATTCTTTCCTTTAGTTGTCAGATTGTGTGGACAGTTCTAGTATCTCAATTGGTCTTTTCTCAATTCCTCGCATTCTCTCTTCTCAAATTGCATTCAGAATGACCTTGGGTCCATCTCCTCCAATACGGTTGAGAAAGAAGCGAGGAATCGCGGGAAGACAAATTGAGATACTAGGACTGGCCAGTCTGACAAGAGGATAGAAGGTTCTTCAGGATGGACAGATTGTCATCATCCATAACAGACAGACAATGCTTCTTAAAAAAATACAAATAAAAGAGCTGCAGACAATTCACTTGGAGCGTTCAAATGAGTACTTAACACAATCACTAAATACTAATATCTTTGTGAGAAGAAATCACTGCAAACTGGAGGTAGAGAACAGAGAAGAGTTGTAAGAACAATGAAGAGATGGTCAGAGACCATAGAGGAGAAAGGAAAGACGTATAGAAAGAGCTAAAACAGAGGGAGGTCTGTGTGTTAGCACCTGGTACAGTGGGGGAGGGTCAGTGTGTGTGTTAGCACCTGGTACAGTGGGGGAGGGTCAGTGTGTGTGTTAGCACCTGGTACAGTGGGGGAGGGTCAGTGTGTGTCTATTGTTTGGGCGATAGGCTGACCACATTTAGTCGAGTGGTCTACTGTTTGGGCGATAGGCTGACCACATTTAGTCGAGTGGTCTAATAATCATCATGGTGCACAGGACTCCTGTCTGATTCGCGCCTGTCTCGGTGGACTAATCCATTGCGGACCCCGTGGGGATGGCACAGTCCATCAACAAGACATGTGACACTGGAATTGTATCTGGGTAACCTTCTCCACATCTTCCATATTCCCAGTGGAGGAATAAAAGGATGCTTGTGTTCTTGTATGTCTGACCTTTGACCCCCTGCTCCTCCCCCAGTACGCCTAACCACATGTTATATTTGGGTAAAAATAAATGGTGCAACACTAACAAATCTAATATTTTATAACAAATGCGCTTTCTCCTGCGTTGGATACGGTCGCGCCGCAGAATCGGTGCCTTTCCATATGTTGCTAAATGCATATTAGCAAAGTTAACCAGCACATTGGGATTGAGAACAATGCGACGGAGGCAGCAGCAGCAGAAAAGCAACAGCCTAATTATCTAAGAAAATGGAGGAGAGGAAACCAACTTCATTAGGTCTATAATTAATAGCCCAACTTAAAATGTGCCTGGCTTTAGAAATCATTCATATATATCTACAGAAATAAAACAGATCTTGCTTCTGTTGTCTGTTTGAGTGTTTGTTTAAAAGCTTACTGATTCCATGAGCACCAAGCCTCATGCAACGGCAAAATGCAGGATAAAGCAATTTAACAGATTTGTCTGTTACTAAATATTTGCTATGCTGTAATAAAGGCTTAAAAAAATAAACAAAATCAGTTAGAATAGACTGATATTACTTATTTATTGTTTACGCTGTTCAATACCAGGCAGAAAAATATTGTAAAACTGCACCTGTTGGTCACACACAATATACACGCAGCTCTCGCTCATATACCCTTGTTTATCGTGATCTCCTTGTTATTACAATTATTATTATGATCATAATATTAAGTCATGTTGTTATCATTAGTACGCTTTGTATAACAGCCTTGTATAACCACCATCGAGCTGTAGGAGTGCATCCTGTTCAGTTAAGTTTTCATAACAATCGGTTATCGGCATTTTTGGACGCTGATTATGGCCGATTACATTGCATTCCTTGAGGAAACTGCGTGGCAAGCTGACCACCTGTTACGCGAGTGCAGCAAGGAGCCAAAGTAAGTTGCTAGCATTAAATTTATCTTCACAAAATCACTAGTTAACCTAGTAATAGCATCAACTATGTGTAGTTAACTAGCTTGTCCTGCGTTGCATATAATCAATGCGGTGCCTGTTAATTTATCATCGAATCACAGCCTACTTTCGCCAAATGGGTGATGATTTAACAAAATACACAGAAGTATATTTTTTTAACCTGCATATTTAGTTAAGAAATTCATGTTAGCAGGCAATATTAACTAGGGATATTGTCACTTCTCTTGCATTCATTGCACGCAGAGTCAGAGTATATTAAACAGTTTGTGCTGCCTGTCTCATTGCAAACTAATTTGCCAGAATTTTACATAATTATGACATAACGTTGAAGGTTGTGCAATGTACAGCAATATTTAGACTTAAGGTTGCCACCCATTTGATAAAATACGGAAAGGTTGCGCATTTCACCAAAATAATAAATGTTTGTTTCGAAATGATAGGTCATTAATATGGTCAAATCCGGAGACTAAGGTTCATTCGTATCTGTGTGTTTATTATATTATAATTAAGCCTATGATTTGATAGAGCAGTCTGAGCGGTGGTAGGCAGCAGCAAGCTCGTAAGCATTCATTCACTCTTTACTGCGTTTGCCAGCAGCTCTTAGCAATTCTTGATCATAGCGCTGTTTATGACTTCAAGCCTATCAACGCCTGAGATTAGGCTGGCAAAACTAAAGTGCCTATTAGAACATCCAATAGTCAAAGGTATAAGAAATACAAATGGTATAGAGAGAAATAGTCGACGCGTCATAATTCCTATAATAACAGCAACCTAATATTTCTTTACTGGGAATATTGAAGAACTGGGAATTATGAACCACCAGCTTTCATATGTTCTGAGCAAGGAACTTAAACGTTAGCTTTTTTACATGGCACATATTGCACTTTTACTTTCTCCTCCAACACTGTTTATTTTTTTATTTATTTTTTATTTTTATTTCACCTTTATTTAACCAGGTAGGCTAGTTGAGAACAAGTTCTCATTTGCAACTGCGACCTGGCCAAGATAAAGCATAGCAGTATGAGCAGACAACACAGAGTTACACATGGATTAAACAATTAACAAGTCAATAACACAGTAGAAAACAAAGGGGGAGTCTATATACAATGTGTGCAAAAGGCATGAGGTAGGCGAATAATTACAATTTTGCAGATTAACACTGGAGTGATAAATGATCAGATGGTCATGTACAGGTAGAGATACTGGTGTGCAAAAGAGCAGAAAAATAAATAAATAAAAACAGTATGGGGATGAGGTAGGTGAAAATGGGTGGGCTATTTACCAATAGACTATGTACAGCTGCAGCGATCGGTTAGCTGCTCAGATAGCTGATGTTTGAAGTTGGTGAGGGAGATAAAAGTCTCCAACTTCAGCGATTTTTGCAATTCGTTCCAGTCACAGGCAGCAGAGTACTGGAACGAAAGGCAGCCAAATGAGGTGTTGGCTTTAGGGATGATCAGTGAGATACACCTGCTGGAGCGCGTGCTACGGATGGGTGTTGCCATCGTGACCAGTGAGCTGAGATAAGGCGGAGCTTTACCTAGCATGGACTTGTAGATGACCTGGAGCCAGTGGGTCTGGCGACGAATATGTAGCGAGGGCCAGCCGACTAGAGCATACAAGTCGCAGTGGTGGGTGGTATAAGGTGCTTTAGTGACAAAACGGATGGCACTGTGATAGACTGCATCCAGTTTGCTGAGTAGAGTGTTGGAAGCCATTTTGTAGATGACATCGCCGAAGTCGAGGATCGGTAGGATAGTCAGTTTTACTAGGGTAAGCTTGGCGGCGTGAGTGAAGGAGGCTTTGTTGCGGAATAGAAAGCCGACTCTTGATTTGATTTTCGATTGGAGATGTTTGATATGAGTCTGGAAGGAGAGTTTACAGTCTAGCCAGACACCTAGGTACTTATAGATGTCCACATATTCTAGGTCGGAACCATCCAGGGTGGTGATGCTAGGCGGGCATGCGGGTGCAGGCAGCGATCGGTTGAAAAGCATGCATTTGGTTTTACTAGCGTTTAAGAGCAGTCGGAGGCCACGGAAGGAGTGTTGTATGGCATTGAAGCTTGTTTGGAGGTTAGATAGCACAGTGTCCAATGACGGGCCGAAAGTATATAGAATGGTGTCGTCTGCGTAGAGGTGGATCAGGGAATCGCCCGCAGCAAGAGCAACATCATTGATGTATACAGAGAAAAGAGTCGGCCCGAGAATTGAACCCTGTGGCACCCCCATAGAGACTGCCAGAGGACCGGACAGCATGCCCTCCGATTTGACACACTGAACTCTGTCTGCAAAGTAATTGGTGAACCAGGCAAGGCAGTCATCCGAAAAACCGAGGCTACTGAGTCTGCCGATAAGAATATGGTGATTGACAGAGTCGAAAGCCTTGGCAAGGTCGATGAAGACGGCTGCACAGTACTGTCTTTTATCGATGGCGGTTATGATATCGTTTAGTACCTTGAGTGTGGCTGAGGTGCACCCGTGACCGGCTCGGAAACCAGATTGCACAGCGGAGAAGGTACAGTGGGATTCGAGATGGTCAGTGACCTGTTTGTTGACTTGGCTTTCGAAGACCTTAGATAGGCAGGGCAGGATGGATATAGGTCTGTAACAGTTTGGGTCCAGGGTGTCTCCCCCTTTGAAGAGGGGGATGACTGCGGCAGCTTTCCAATCCTTGGGGATCTCAGACGATATGAAAGAGAGGTTGAACAGGCTGGTAATAGGGGTTGCGACAATGGTGGCGGATAGTTTCAGAAATAGAGGGTCCAGATTGTCAAGCCCAGCTGATTTGTACGGGTCCAGGTTTTGCAGCTCTTTCAGAACATCTGCTATCTGGATTTGGGTAAAGGAGAACCTGGAGAGGCTTGGGCGAGGAGCAGCGGGGGGGGGGCGGGGCTGTTGGCCGAGGTTGAAGTAGCCAGGCGGAAGGCATGGCCAGCCGTTGAGAAATGCTTATTGAAGTTTTCGATAATCATGGATTTATCGGTGGTGACCGTGTTACCTAGCCTCAGTGCAGTGGGCAGCTGGGAGGAGGAGCTCTTGTTCTCCATTGACTTCACAGTGTCCCAGAACTTTTTGGAGTTGGAGCTACAGGATGCAAACTTCTGCCTGAAGAAGCTGGCCTTAGCTTTCCTGACTGACTGCGTGTATTGGTTCCGGACTTCCCTGAACAGTTGCATATCACGGGGACTATTCGATGCTATTGCAGTCCGCCACAGGATGTTTTTGTGCTAGTCGAGGGCAGTCAGGTCTGGGGTGAACCAAGGGCTGTATCTGTTCTTAGTTCTGCATTTTTTGAACGGAGCATGCTTATCTAAAATGGTGAGGAAGTTACTTTTAAAGAATGACCAGACATCCTCAACTGACGGGATGAGGTCAATGTCCTTCCAGGATACCCGGGCCAGGTCGATTAGAAAGGCCTGCTCACAGAAGTGTTTTAGGGAGCGTTTGACAGTGATGAGGGGTGGTCGTTTGACTGCGGCTCCGTAGCGGATACAGGCAATGAGGCAGTGATCGCTGAGATCCTGGTTGAAGACAGCGGAGGTGTATTTGGAGGGCCAGTTGGTCAGGATGACATCTATGAGGGTGCCCTTGTTTACAGAGTTAGGGTTGTACCTGGTGGGTTCCTTGATGATTTGTGTGAGATTGAGGGCATCTAGCTTAGATTGTAGGACTGCCGGGGTGTTAAGCATATCCCAGTTTAGGTCACCTAACAGAACAAACTCTGAAGCTAGATGGGGGGCGATCAATTCACAAATGGTGTCCAGGGCACAGCTGGGAGCTGAGGGAGGTCGGTAGCAGGCGGCAACAGTGAGAGACTTATTTCTGGAGAGAGTAATTTTCAAAATTAGTAGTTCGAACTGTTTGGGTATGGACCTGGAAAGTATGACATTACTTTGCAGGCTATCTCTGCAGTAGACTGCAACTCCACCCCCTTTGGCAGTTCTATCTTGACGGAAGATGTTATAGTTGGGTATGGAAATCTCTGAATTTTTGGTGGCCTTCCTGAGCCAGGATTCAGACACAGCAAGGACATCAGGGTTAGCAGAGTGTGCTAGAGCAGTGAGTAAAACAAACTTAGGGAGGAGGCTTCTGATGTTGACATGCATGAAACCAAGGCTTTTTCGATCACAGAAGTCAACAAATGAGGGTGCCTGGGGACATGCAGGGCCTGGGTTTACCTCCA
Organism: Oncorhynchus mykiss; assembly: GCF_057628025.1. Lineage (NCBI taxonomy): Eukaryota > Metazoa > Chordata > Actinopteri > Salmoniformes > Salmonidae > Oncorhynchus > Oncorhynchus mykiss. The sequence continues at coordinate 65,509,839 of NC_143039.1, forward strand.
CATCACCCGCGGAACAGAGAAGGAGTAGTATGAGAGTGCGGCTAAAGGCTATCAAAACTGGTCGCCTAGAGCGTTGGGGACAGAGAATAAGAGGAGCAGGTTTCTGGGCATGGTAGAATATATTCAGGGCATAATGCGCAGACAGGGGTATGGTGGGGTGCGGGTACAGCGGAGGTAAGCCCAGGCACTGGGTGATGAGAGAGGTTGTATCTCTGGACATGCTGGTTGTAATGGGTGAGGTCACCGCATGTGTGGGAGGTGGGACAAAGGAGTTATCAGGGGTATGAAGAGTGGAAGTAGGGGCTCCATTGTGAACTAAAACAATGATAACTAACCTGAACAACAGTATACAAGGCATATTGACACTTGAGAGAGACATACAGCGAGGCATACAGTAATCACAGGTGTTGAGTTGGGAAAGCTAGCTAAAACAGTAGGTGAGACAACAGCTAATCAGCTAGCACAACAACAGCAGGTAAAATGGCGTTGACTAGGCAACGGGGCCAACAGATAAAACAAACAAGCAGAATGGAGTACCGTGATTAATGGACAGTCCAGCGTGCATCAGCTATGTAGCCAAGAGATCAGTGTCCAGGGGGCAGCGGTGGATGGGGCAGGGAAGCTGGACTGGCGAATGTTATCCAGGTTAAAAAAACTAACAATGACTAAATAGCTTGTAGCTAGTTAGCTGGTTAGCTTCTGGGGGTTCTTGAGTGTGTACTAAAAATTAAAAATAATAGCGATTCCGTATCACATTGGGTGAGGCAGGTTTCCGGAAGGTATAAACAAGTTAAAAATCAAAAAGAGATAGAAAGTAAATATGGATCCAGTGAGTGTTTGGGACGCGGCGATTCAGACGGTTAGCAGGCCTGTGCTAACAAGCTAACAGTTTGTAGGCCCGGGCTAAACAAGGTAGCAGTTAGCGGACCGGAGCTGGACAAGCTAGCAGTTAGCAGGCCTAATTAGCAAGCAGGGAGATAGCGAGGGCTAGAGAGTTAGCCTTTGGGGGACGTCGCGATGGGGTGAGTCTGTTTATTCCTCTTCATGCGGTGACATCGATAGACCGGTCGTGGGCCCGGGTATTGTAGCCCAGGAGTATGCTACGGTGGTAGCACAGGTGCGCTGGCCGGGCTAGCTTCAAGCTAAGTGGGTGGAAACGCTAGCCAGGAGTAATCATCCGGGGTTGCGGTTTAGCTAGATAGCTAGTTGTGAAGATCCAGCTGAGAAATGTTCCGTTTGCGGTGGGAATCCGGGGATGAAAAATAAATAGGTCCGTTATGCTCTGGTTAGAGTCGCGTTGTTCGAACTGGCGAGAGCTTTCCGAGCTAAAGGTTAGCTGATGACCGGTTAGCTGAAGACCGCTAGCACAGCTGGTGGTTAGCTGGCTAGCTTCAGTTGAGGGGTTCCGGTTCCGAAGTAAATATAAATACTTTAGGAAAAATAGCTACATTGGGTGAGGCGGGTTGCAGGAGAGTATTGGAAGCTTAGGTTTAGCAAAATGTTTTTAAAGAGATATGCTTAGAAAAATATGTAAAAAAAAACGAAAAAGAAACGATATATACAAGGGACGCGACACGACAGGACGACTTACTGCTACGCCATCTTGGAACCAATTATGCATTATTTAAACCAAATTGAGCATGTTTCTATATTTGAGACCAAATAGATTTTATTTCTGCATTATATTAAGTTAAAATAAAAGTGTTCATTGTTCATTCAGTATTGTTGTAATTGTCATGTATAAAAATGGCTGATTAATCGGTTTCGGTGTTGAAAAATCATAATCGGTCAACCTCCATCCTATACCCTCCTTTTTCTTTATCTCCAGTAGTTTCCACAACCAAGTCAAATGTCTTCCACAGATCTGACTTCCCCTTTCCCCCGAGCAACCAGTAAACATTCGCCCATTTACAGTTTATTTTTCACGTCCTCTGCATCCATTTTGCTGTCACGTGTTACTGTGTTGAGAGTTTGTTATAGCCAATTTATTGATGTGATAATGATAGGCTATAGGTCAGGCCCATTGTTTATTTTAAAACCTTTATTTAACAAGGCAAGTCAGTTAAGAACAAATTCTTATTTTACAATTACGGCCTACCCCGGCCAAACCCTCCCCCAACACGGACGACGCTGGGCCAATTGTACACCGCCCTATGGGACTCCCAATCATGGCCGGTTTTGATACAGCCCGATTTCAAACCAGGGTCTGTAGTGACGACTCTAACAATGAGATGCAGTGCCTTTTCAGTCAGAAACAAGAAACTAAATGGCTGAAATGATGTAGCAGCTTCAGCACGGAGAACGCAATAAACACTTGCTGTGGTGCCTTTTCACTGCAGTAGGGAGGAGAGCGAGACAACGTGCGCCAGTCACACAGACCCTCTTTTTAAACAGCGTGACCATCGGGCTCTGAGTAATTTGTGTGTCTTAATTATTTAATCAAACAGTGTGCTTAAAGCTTCAGTCAATCTAGTTGCATATGTAGTTGGTTTTATTCAAACACATAGGGTGTTTGTCTATATGGAAAAATACGTTTAAAAAAATACCAATCGGTTGATGAAAAGAACAGGACGACCAAGATTTTCTTTTGTCGTGGACAGCCCTAGCGGGAGGGTCAGGGTGTGTCTGTGTTCACCTGGTACACTGGGAGTGTCAGTGTGTGTGTCTTCACCTGGTACACTGGGAGGGTCAGGGTGTGTGTATGCGCTCACCTGGTACAGGAGGGTCAGTGGGCTACAGCAGAGTCAGCAGAGTCTGGACTCCACAGTCCACAAAGTTCTGGAAACGGTGCACCACATCACATCAAATAATGAGCCGGCTGAAACAACCACAGTGAACCTTAACACAGGAGCTATTACAGCAAAAACACCCTTGAAGAAAATCCGTCATCCTTAGCCTACACATGAATTACTGATACAGACTGGCGGATGGTACTGTTTGTGAGCTCAAAAGGACTCACACCAACACGACAATATAAGCTATACCAAACACTGCCACCCAGTGGCCATTACTTGACCAGCCAACAATACAGACGGTACAAACATTCCAATCAGTTCAAATAAAATGACATATCTGGTCATGTATTCTTAACAGTAACCAAAAGGTATAGAGTTATTCAGAAGACGTGAGCGTCACCTGGTTGACAAGCCGTGTCCTCTGCTCCCCGGTCCAGTGTGGTGAGGCGTACTGGGGGAGGAGCAGGGGGTCAAAGGTCAGACATACAAGCATCCTTTTATTCCTCCACTGGGAATATGGAGGATGTGGAGCAGGTGGGACTGTCTATCATGCTATGTTACAGTATGTCAGATGTATGTAGGTGGTCTAGGCATCTAGCATTTCACGCATGTATATTAGTTTAGTATATTATATTGTTGATACTCAATGTGTCATGTTGTATTGCGTGTTTTCTCCAGAGGACAATAAAGTTGTTTTATTAATAGGTTCTCTGCCTGTACAAGTGTGTTTACCTGGTACGCGTAGGCGGTTTGTGAGTAGCTCATGGGCATCTGTGGCATCATGACTCCTTGAAGGCCGTTATACGAGTAAGGCTGAAAAGAGGGAAAAACTAATAGTATAATATATACATACATACACATATATATATACATATATATATATATATATATACATATACATATACATATATATATATATATACATATACATATATATATATATATATATTCCCTCAGTGTAAGATATAAGATGGTCAACTGTCAATCTGGTGTAATTTCAGGAGCACTTGTGTAGTTTTCTTGGGCCATGTTTAGCAGAGCACAGCTTAGTGGAATGTTATGTAGAAAAAAAAACATGCCTCTGACATCTAGGATAAGGAATCCCATCAGTTCTATTCAGGACATTTCTATTTGCAACGTCCAGTGTTTGCCTACTGAACATGGTGGGCAGATGCACTTTTGGGACCACTATTAGTCCAAAAGTGTGAACTGATCCAAGCCCATCTTCAAATCAAACTTTTTTTGTTACATGCGCTAAATACAACAAGTGTAGACCTTAGTGAAATGCTTACTTACAAGCCCTTAATCAACAGTGCAGTTCAAGAAAAGTTAAGAAAATATTTACCAAATAGACTAAAGTAAAAAATAAATACGAAGTAACACAATAAGAACAATGAGGCCATATACAGGGGGTACCAGTACTGAGTCAGTGTGCAGTATACAGGTTAGTTGAGGTCATTTGGACATGTAGGTGAGGGTGAAGTGACTATGCATAGATAATATACAACGAGCAGCAGCACTGTACAAAAGGGAGGGTCAAAGTAAATAGTCCAGGGGAGATTTGATTAATTGTTCAGCAGTCCTATAACTTGGGGGTAGAAGCAGTTGAGGAGCCTTTGGTCCTAGACTTGGCGCTCCGGTACAGCTTGCCGTGCGGTAGCAGAGAAAAGTCTATAACTTGGGTGACTGGAGTCTGACAATTTTATGGGCTTTCCTCTGATACCGCCTATTATATACAGTTGAAGTCGGAAGTTTACATACACTTAGGTTGGAGACATTAAAACTTGTTTTTCAACCACTCCACAAAGGTCGTTAACAAACTATAGTTTTGGCAAGTCGGTTAGGACATCTACTTTGTGCATGAAGTAATTTTCCCAAAGCATGAAGTAATTTTCCCAAAAATTGTTAAGACCGATCATTTCACTGTATCACAATTCCAGTGGGTACCGGTACTGAGTCAGTGTGCAGCGAAGTGACATACATACACTAAGTAGACTGAGCCTTTAAACAGCTTGGTAAAATCCAGAAAATTATGTCAAAGCTTTAGAAGCTTCTGATAGGCTAATTGACATCATTTTAGTCAATTGGAGGTATACCTGTGAATGTATTTCAAGGCCTATCTACCTCCTAGAGATGAACGTACTTTGGTGCGAAAAGTGCAAATCAATCCCAGAACAACAGCAAAGGACCTTGTGGAAATGCTGGAGGAAACAGGTACAAAAGTATCTATATCCACAGTAAAATGAGTCCTATATCGACATAACCTGAAAGGCCGCTAAGCAAGGAAGAAGCCACTGCTCCAAAACCGTCATAAAAAAGCCAGACTACGGTCTGCAACTGTACATGGGGACAAAGATCATACTTTTTGAAGAAATGTCCTCTGGTCTGATGAAACAAAATAGAACTGTTTGGCCATAATGACCATCGTTATGTTTGGAAAAAAAGGGGGATGCTTGCAAGCCGAAGAACACCATCCCAACAGTGAGGCCAAGGGGGTGGCAGCATCATGAGAGACTGGTGCACTTCACAAAATAGATGGCATGAGGATGGAAAATTATGTGGAGATATTTTTATTTTATCTTTATTTAACTAGGAAAGACAGTTAAGAACAAATTCTTATTTTCAATGACGGCCTAGGAACAGTGGGTTAACTGCCTTGTTCAGGGGCAGAACGACAGATTTGTACCTTGTCAGCTCGGGGATTCGAACTTGCAACCTTTCGGTTACTAGCCCAACACTAACCACTAGGATACCCTGCCGCCTCATATTGAAGCAACACTTCAAGACATCAGTCAGGAAGTTAAAGCTTGGTCGCAAATGGGTCTTCCAAATGGACAGGCAAGGCTTTAGAAGCTTGCCTGTCCATGCATACTTCTAAAGTTGTGATAAAATGGCTTAATGACAACAAAGTCAAGGTATTGGAGTGGCCATCACAAAGCCCTGACCTCAATCCTATAGATCATTTGTGGGCAGAACTGAAAAAGTGTGTGCGAGCAAGGAGGCCTACAAACCTGACTCAGTTACACCAGCTCTGTCAGGAGGAATGGGCCATAATTCACCCAACTTATTGTGGGAAGCTTGTGGAAGGCTCCTCAAAATGTTTGACCCAAGTTAAACTATTTAAAAGGCAATGCTACCAAATACTAATTGAGTGTATGTAAACTTCTGACCCACTGGGAATGTGATGAAAGAAATAAAATCTGAAATAAATCACTCTACTATTATTCTGACATTTCACGTTCTTAAAATAAAGTGGTGATCCTAACTGACCTAAGACAGGGAATGTTTACTAGGATTAAATGTCAGCAATTATGAAAAACTGAGTTTAAATGTAGTTGGCTAAGGTGTATGTAAACTTCCGACTTCAACTGTAGGCCCTGGATGGCAGGAAGCTTGGCCCCAGTGATGAACTGGGCCGTACACACTACCCTCTGTAGCGCCTTATGGTCATATCCCGAGCAGTTGCCATACCAGGCGGTGATGCAACCGGTCAGGATGCTCTCGATGGTGCTGCTGTTGAACCTTTTGAGGATCTGGGGACCCATGCCAAATCTTTTCAGTCTCCTGAAGGGGAAAAAGGTTTGTCCTGCCCTCTTCACGACTGTCTTCATATGTTTGGACAATGATAGTTTGTTGAGTATGTGGACACCAAGAAACTTGAAACTCTTGACCCGCTCCACTACAGCCTCAATGTTAATGGGGGCCTGTACGGCCCGCCTTTTGAGGGAGAGGTTGGTGTCCTGGCACCACACCGCCAGTTCTCTGACCTCCTCCCTATAGGCCGTCTCGTCATTGTCGGTGTCATCAGCAAACTTAAAGGTGTCGGAGTCGTGTTTGGCCACGCAGTCGTGGGTGAACAGAGAATACAGGAGGGGACTAAGTACACACCCCTGAGGGGCCCCAGTGTTGAGGATCAGCGTGGCAGACGTGTTGTTGCCTACCCTTACCACCTGGGGGCGGCCTGTCAGGAAGTCCAGGATCCAGTTGCTGAGGGAGGTGTTTAGTCCCAGAGTTCTTAGCTTAGTGATGAGCTTCGTTGGCACTATGGTGTTGAATGCTGAGCTGTAGTCAATGAATAACATTCTCACATAGGTGTTCCTTTTGTCCAGGTGGGAAAGGGCAATGTGGCATGAGATTGCATCATCTGTGGATCTGTTGGGGTGGTATGCAAATTGGAGTGGGTCTAGGGTATCCGGGAGGATGCTGTTGATGTGAGCCATGACCAGCCTTTCATAGCACTTCATGGCTACCAACGTGAGTGCTACGGGGCGGTAATAATTTAGGCAGGTTACCTTCGCTTCCTTGGGCACAGGGACTATGGTGGTCTGCTTGAAACATGTAGGTATTACAGACTCGGTCAAGGAGAGGTTGAAAATGTCAGTGAAGACACTTGACAGTTCGGCCGCACATGCATTGAGTACACATCCTGGTAATCCATCTGGCCCAGCAGCTTTCTTAATGTTGACCTGTTTAAAAGGTTCACACATCGGCTACCGAGAGCGTTATCACAGTCATCCAAAACAGCTGGTGCTCTCGTGCATGCTTCAGTGTTGCTTGCCTCGAAGGTATTTAGCTTGTCTGGTAGGCTCGCATCACTGGGCAGCTCGTGTGTGGATTTCCCTTGGTAGTCTGTAATAGTTTTCAAGTCCTGCCACATCTGACAAGTGTCAGAGCCTGTGTAGTAGGATTCAATCTTAATCCTGTATTGACGCTTGCTTGTTTGATGGTTCGTCTGAGGGCATAGCGGGATTTCTTAAAAGTGTCCGGATTAGTCTCCCACTCCTTGAAAGCGGCAGCTTTAGCGCGATGTGGATGTTGCCTGTAATCCATGGCTTCTGGTTGGGATATGTACGTACGGTCACTGTGGGGACGATGTCGGCGATGCACTTATTGATGAAGCCGAAGACTGACATGGAACCCAAACCGGCTGTGCGCATGTGCTATCGTGCATAAATGTATTTTGTTCCCCTACACCAAATGCGATTACAACACGCAGGTTAAAATATCAAAACAAACTCTGAACCAATGACATTCATTTGGGGATCGGTCGAAAAGCATTAAACATGTATGGCAATTTAGCTAGTTAGCTTGCACTTGCTAGCTAATTTGTCCTATTTAGCTAGCTTGCTGTTGCTAGCTAATTAGTCCTGGGATATAAACATTGAGTTGTTATTTTCTTGATTCCTGGATATCCTGGAACATATTCCAGTCGTAGCTTGCAAACAGTCCTGTAGTGTAGCATCCGCGTCATCTGACCACTTCCGTATTGAGGGGGTGGGTCACTGGTACTTCCTGCTTTAGTTTTTGCTTGTAAGCAGGAATCAGGAGGATCGAATTATGGTCAGATTTGCCAAATGGAGGGCGGGGGAGAGCTTTGTATGCATTTCTGTGTGGAGTAAAGGTGGTTTTGGATTTTTTTCCCCTCTGGTTGCACATGTGACATGCTGGTAAACATTTGGTGAAACTGATTTAAGTTTGTCTGCATTAAAGTCCCCAGCCACTAGGAGCACCATTTCTGGGTGAGCATGTTCTTCTTTGCTTATGGCCTTATAGAGTTGGTTGAGAGCGGTGTTATTGCCAGTTTCGTTCTGTGGTGGTAAGTAGACGGCTACAAATAATATAGATGAGAACTCTTGGTAAATAGTGTGGTCTACAGCTTATTATAAGGTACTTTTACCTCAGGCGAGCAATACCTCGAGACTTCCTTAATATTAGACATCTCGGACTAGCCGTTATTGACAAAGACACACACCCCCACCCCTCGTCTTACCAGACGTAGCTTCTCTGTTCTGTCGGTGCATAGAAAAGCCTGCCAGCTATATATTATCCGTATCATCGTTCAGCCACATCTCGGTGAAACATGATATTACTGTTTTTAATGTCCCGTTGGTAGAATAATCTTAATCGTAGGTAATCCATTTTATTTTCCAATGATCGCCATCCGTTGTTCTTGCTAATGTGCAGTGGGAGTTTACTCGCTCATCTACCGATTCTCAGAAAGCAGCCCTATCTGCGGCCCCTTTTCCTGCGTCTTTTATTCAAGCAAATTACGGGGATCTGGGCCTGTTCCAGTGAAAGCAGTATATACTTTTCGTCGGACTCGTTAAAGGAAAAAGTTTCTTCCAGTCCAAGGTGAGTAATCGCTGTTATGATGTCCAGAAGTTATTTTCGGTCATAAGAGACAGTAGCAAAAACATTATGTACAAAATAAGTTACACAAAACACAAAAAAAAAACATTTGTTAGAAGAATGTAAAACATTAACCATGTTCTTTGGCACCATCTTGCAACAGTGTATGTTCTTAAAGGCACCCTGGGACCTGGTCAAAAGTAGTGTACTATATAGGGAATAGAGTGTCATTTGGGACTCAGCCAGTGGCTTTGGGGTGATGACAGGGCCTTACCTGGATGTAGGGATTGCCCCCGTTGAGTACAGGTGGGGGCTGAGCCACACCCACTCCCATAGGAGAGCAGCAGGTGCAGTAAATGTACTGGGAGGGGCTCATCCAGGGGACCTGACCAATCAGGTGAGACGGCATGGAACCTGGGCGGGGCAAACAAACAGAATGCCAGATCTCACAATGCCTAGATGTGGTCAGCTAACCACATAATTTGATGTAGCAATTTTGATGTCTGACTGCAGTCGATGACCTGGCACGCCACCATTGGTTGATGCTATGCAACATCTGCAATGTAGTTGACCTGGAACACGTTTAGCCACAACCCAGACTTCAGCAGTGGCAATAGAGTACAAAAGACAAGGTCAAATAGCTACTACAAACACACAGATTAACAAAATCAACACAAGTGAAGCAACTCACGTGAGCTCCTTTCCTTCATGATTGCTGGACCCAGCTTCAGTTTCCGCCCTTTAAAACTGATCTGTTGCTGCAGAGTAAACAAGGTGAAGAGGAAACACATTCACTTGTGATTAGAATGAAGGCAAAGTTTTAAAGACTTAACTCCATTTAAGATGCATTATGTTAAATAAATGGTTCTTACGTCAACGATGGTTTGGATGTCGACATCTTCATTGAAGTAAACAAATCCATATCTACACAAAGAATGACATTGTTCCATATAAGGCCAGGTTAATTTGAATGAACCCAATTGCCTTGACTAAAGCCTACTAATTTGGGACTCACCCTTTACAGATGCCGCCACGGTAAGTAATGATTTTCACTTCCTTCACCGCACCAAATCTCGCAAAGAAGTCCCGGATTTCATTCTCATCCACCTAAAAAAAGGGCAATATGAACAAGTTAGATGTTGACTTTGTATCCATTAGGAAATTATTTTTAGTTTAGGATCTGTTTAATTCCAGTGAGCAGGCCAAATGAACAGACTATCCCAGTGAAACATTCTCATCCCCTCCAAAGCACACTTAATCATAGACAATGCAACATATGCAATGCAATGCATGCAATACAAAATGGAAATGCTAGTTAGAAGTTAGTTAGTTAGTTATTCACCTTCATGTCAATTCCTCCAACAAAAAGTGTGTTTGGTGTCATTCTACCTTCAGGTAAAATATAACCATTTGACAGCTTCAAATTTAGGGATGTCTGAAATCCATCTCTCTGTTTCTGAATATCCTGGAATAAAGAGAAAATAAATATTTAATTGGTCACTAGTTCATTTGCCTGGCACTTTTCTATAAGCAACCACAACAGCCTGCTGAAGAAGTTGGCAGAAAGATATTAGCCAACTACTGTAGGCATCCATTGTGGCCAGTACCTGAGGCGTCAATCATCAAGATAGATCAAATTAATCTACTGATCTAGCTAGCTAGCTCAGACACAGATGAAAGGCGCTAGCTAGCTAATATCCTGGGTAAACTCAATCGCTCTAATATAATTTCCAAAAGGCAAGCGGGAAATCGTTGACAATCATGAGCACAATCCACTTATATTTCAGCAATCAGGATATTGTCATTGTCCGACAGTTCACGGCTAGGTAGCTAGTTCCCAACCACTTAATAGAAAAACGGATTAGTCCTAAGAAATGTTTATTAGTCTGTGCTAACTACAACTTCGACATATCAACTAGCTGCCTTATGAACGAGTATATTTTAGTGCCAGGCTAGCTAGACTAGGAGGCACCCACCATCACCAGAGCTGGTAGCTAGCCATGTCAACTACCTACTTAGCTATGAACATGCTTAACCTTGTAATAAACTGGCATATCAACTGGTTTAATCAAGCATGCTAGTTAGTCTTTTAGATAATGACCTAGAAATGTTTCACTTGTAGCTTACAAGTTCGCTAAAGTCAGGGAACTTTAGCTCGCTTTTGCGAGAAATTGGACAGCGAAAAAAATATCACAGTTCGCTAACTTGATCCGCGTCTCAGAAAACTGTTCACTAGACGTAGTAGAGGCCGGGCAATTCGTTCATTAGTTCACTAACATATTGAATATATATGTATTGTGGTTGGATCATTGCCAAAACACAGATTTAGCTAGATACTCACCATTTCTAAAACCGTTAAAACAGAATAAATTAAACACACTGCCGCGCAAACTTTCCCCGCTACAAGTGCACGAAAAAAAAAGTTGAAACTAATGACTGTCAAAAAGTCTCGCCCAACGCACTTGCTGAACCTAATTGGGATGTTTCAAAACGTAGACAAGGGGTGTTTTTCCGAATGTTTTTAAGCTCTATAATGGTTTATACGGGTCATTTAGTTACAACTTTGCTAAAAACAGTAGGATATATTTTAAAGATGTACAATATTTAATGGTATACACTTTTATTGGTAAATAACGACGTCTGATATCGAGAACCTAGTTTACAACCCCCTCCCAGATGTGAATCAATGGTGTGATACAAAAATGGGAAGTGTTTCTGTTATGAGATGCGATATGAGGTAAGTTTCACAAAGATCAAGATTGTAGCTGTTTAAAATGTGTGGAAAGTAAAAGTATACGTATCCATCCAGCTACAGCTTCATTATTTAAAAAAATCACAATATGACAGAAATGGCAATCAAGTCCATATTTGATTAAATATAAATCAGTCAGATGAGGATAAATCGAGCTGCCACATATTGGTATTGCTCATGCATAGCAGGTAGAGTGGCATGCAGAGAAGGGTCCGACTGCAGCCAGTAAACAACAATGGACCTGATCGAACAATTCAGAGCTTCTGCTCTTTTCTGTCCATAAGAAACAAATGGATTGGTGGAAGAGGCAGGGCAGGGCAGGCCAGGAGCAAGGAAGGAGGGTGTGGTCAAGCAAGGCATCCCCGGAGGCTAAATGCCCTAAGGTTTGTATCAGAACAGGCGTAGATTAGTTTCACCTTTTTCTTTCCCCGACATGAGTTTGTGGTGTTTAATTTTTTTTAAACGTTTTTAAAAACTTCATAAAAATTATAGCTTACAACTGTGCAGGAGGAGAGGGGTGGGGGCGCTGAGGAGTGCATTCACATATATCTACACACTTTCATACACACACAATTTTTTGTATTTATTTATTTATTGTATTTTTGTTTAGCAAAAAGTGTTGCTTCTCCCCTTTCCTCTCTTCTAGGTCTGTCCCTGGCCTGTCCCACAGCTTCCTTCAGTGATGGGTTGTGAGTGGCTCTGTTGATGATTGACTGTCTATTGTTGATTGATGTCAGTCCAGATATGCTGTTAACGTAGTGATTGCTGATGTATCTTGGTAGTCTGTAAGCCATTTTTATTGCCATGTTTTGGATTATCTGTAGCCGATTCATCTGCTGCGGTGAAGCTGTTATCCAGGCTGGTAGGGCGTATTCAAAGAGAGATCGGATGTAGCTGATGTAGACTTTCAGCACTGTCTGGACTGACATCACTGTGAGGCTCCATATTTTCTTTCGCACAGCGTTTTTAGGTGGTTTAGTCTTTTTCGTCCCCGTCTCTCTATGTTCGCTATATGGGTTGGGTTGTCCAGTTTTGCTTATTTTTCTACTTTTATTGTTTCACCGTAGAGTTTGAGATCTATGGGTTTCCTGTTTTTTTTGCTGGTGCTTCTTGTGAAGAGGACACATTGGGTCTTTTGTGGGTTCAATTTTACTCGCCACATGTTAGACCATGTCTCGATCATTTCAATAGACTTCTGGAGTTTTTTTGCAGCAAGTTGAGGACATTTGGAGCTGGACCAGTAGCAGAGGTCATCGGCAAACTGTGAGACTTGGTAGGTGGAGGGTAATAAATATCTGATATGTAGAGTAGAAAAAGTAGTGGGCTTAGAACTGCCCCCTGTGGGACACCTGCTTCAGGGGTAAAAGTTGAGGATATTGCTGTGGAAGCCTTCACTTTAATTGTACGATTGTGGAGAAAGCTAGTGATGATGTTTCTGATGGAGAGTGGTAGTTTGAGATTGGAGTCTGCAAGCCGGTAACACAACCCATTGTGCCACATCTTGTCAAATGATTTTTCTATATCAAAGAAAACCACCAGGGTAAGTGATTTTTTCTTGAAGTTCCGAAGGATGTCCTCTGACAGTCTTAGAATGTTATCGGTGGTTGATTTTGTTTTCCTGAAGCCAGCTTGGTGGATTCCAAGGAGGCCCATTTCCTCAGTGTGGCTGCTCAGACTTTGGGTGAGTACTCTCTCAAACAGCTTCCCGACATGACTGAGGAGGCTGATTGGTCTATAACTTGTGACGTTGTATGGGTCTTTGCCAGGTTTGTGGATCATTGTGACAACTGCAGATTTCCAAGGTAGGGGAAAGTAGCCTTCCATGAGACATGTGGTGAAGAGGTAAGAAAGGAGGTGCAGGTATTCATCAGGTGCTTGTTTGATGAGTGTGCTGTCAATGTTGGTGCTTTGTTTTTTTTGTTTTTTTCAAGTGAGTTTTGATTTCTTCAATAGTAACAGAGCGGGTGAGGGGATGGTCTACTGGTGTCGGATTTGAAGTGTACACTGTTTTCTGTATTTCTCTGTCGGCGATGTTTTTCCAGTCTTTGTCAAAGAGAGGATCGTCGGGACAAGAATGAACATTTTGTAAGTGGTTTCTGAATAATGTTGCTTTTGTTTCGTTGTCTTCGATGAGTTGGTTTTGAGACTTTAGCACAGGTATGATATTATTGGTTTTGTCTCCGTTAATTGTTTAGATTTTTTGCCAGAAGGTCCAGGGGTTGGTGTCTGTATCTAGCTGGTGATAGAAGGCAGTCCTCTGTTTCTGTTTGTGGAGGGTGAGTTGGTGTCTGATGTGATTCTGCTACCGATTAACTTCTGTCTTCAGGTTGGGTGCTCTTGTTCTAATAAAGTCTCTCCGGATCTTTCTTTTCTTGATGAGACTGAGGATATGTGGTGGGAGTTGTTGTTGTGGTGGTCTGATGGTGGTAAGTGAGATAGTCTCTTCCCGGGCCTGGATGAGGATACTCCTTATTCTCTCAGCCAGCTGGTTCAAATCCTTGGGGTTCTGTGTTGTTACTGCAATATTTGTTATCTTGTCTGTAATGCAATTTCTGTATTTTTCCCAGTCTACTTTCTTGTAGTTGTATCTTTGTTTTTCAGGTGCTTGTTGGAGTTGGAGAGAGAAGGAGGCAAGGGCAGGAAGGTGGTCACTTCCCATGACATGACTGACGGAGAAGCTAAGGAGTTTAGCAGCCAAGTCCGGGGAGCAGAGGACAAGATCAAGGATGTCTGCCATGGAGGTTGAAGAATGGATGTGTGTGGGCTCGTTGGTGTTGAGGATGGCCAGGTTTGTGTTGTCGAGGATATCCCTTGATACTCTTCCCGCGTGATTTGTAGTATCACAGTTGAAGTCAATGTGTTTGGCATTAAAATCTCCCATTATGATGGTATGGCCGTTGTTGTCTAGAAGGGCAGCGGTAAATTTTTTGGAGGGTGTAGTGGCTACCAGAAGAGTTGTTTGTGCATTTAGGAGTATTTTTGCTGCAGTGTACTCATTGTTGTCGAGTTCTTCTTTGGTGGGGTTGAAAACGGCGGTTAGCTATGTCTCTGCCTTCTCGCTGCCATACTCCTGGTCACTACCAGATGGTGCTATTTACCTACCAGGCTTTGCTAATTACCCTCAGCTTCAGGTAGTTGACCCTGAAAACAGGGTCAGATATTTATCATCCCTCCAATGCAGGGTTCAGGTCAGGATTGTAGGTAGAGTAATCTGATCCTAGAGCTGTTGTTAGGTTAAACTTATATTTAAAGTATAATATATGCATGACCCCAGTGGGAATGTTATGGAATTATAACACCATTATTACAACAAATAAATTATTATAATAATTGTAATTTTTGTAATTATTTTCAGTGTGGTGGGGGTGGGGGGGGTTACAGATACAATATACAAATGAACATAATTTCATATTCAGTTAATTCAGTTTCCATGTATTATTTTCCATTTGTTATTTTCTACCTGTAAACTTTTTTTGAAGGTACCGTACATAAATACACTGAACAAAAATAAAAACGCAACATGTAAAGTGTTGGTCCCATGTTTCATGAGCTGAAATAAAAGATCCTAGAAATGTTCCATATGCACAAAAAATGTATTTCTCTCAAATTGTGTTCACATATTAGTTTACATCCCTGTTAGTGAACATTTCTCATTTGCCAAGATAAACCATCCACCTGACAGGTGTGGTATATCAAGAAGCTGATTAAACAGCATTATCATTACACCTTGTGCTTGGGACAATAAAAGGCCACTCTAAAATGTGCAGTTTTGTCACACAACACAATATCACAGATGTCTCAAGTTGAGGGAGAGTGCAATTGAATTGCCAGAGGATTTAATGTTCTGAAACAAAGCTGAAAATGTGCCAGTTCCTCCATGGCCTGCATACTCACCAGACATGTCACCCAATGAGCATGTGTGGGATGCTCTGGATCGATGTGTATGACAGCGTGTTCCAGTTCCTGCCAATATCCAGCAACTTCGCACAGCTATTGAATAATGAGTGGTACAACCTTCCACAGGACACAATCAACAGCCTGATGAACTCTATCAAATCAAATGTTATTTGTCACATGCCCGAATGCAACAGGTGTAGGTAGACCTTACAGTGAAATGCTTACTTATAAGCCCTTGAACAAAAATTACGTTTTAAGAAAATACCTTAAAAAAGTTACAAATAATTAATGAGCAGCAGTAAAATAACAATAGCGAGGATATATACAGGGGGTACCGGTACAGAGTCAATGTGTGGGGGCACTGGTTAGTCGAGGTAATTGGGGTAATATGTAGGTAGACTTATTAAAGTGATTGTGCATAGATAATAACAGAGAGTAGCAGCACCGTAGAAAAGGGGGGGGGGGGGGCAATGCAAATAGTCTGGGTAGCCATTTGATTAGATGTTCTTATGGCTTGGGGGTAGAAGCTGTTTAGAAGCCTCTTGGACATAGATTTGGCGCTCCTGTACCGCTTGCCGTGCAGTAGCAGAGAAAACAGTCTGTGCACACCAGATACTGACTGGTTTTCTGATCCACAGCCCTACATTTTTTAAGGTATCTTTAACCAACAGATGCATATCTGTATTCCCAGTCATGTGAAATCCATAGATTAGGGCCTAATGAATTTATTTAAATTCACTGATTTCCTTATATGAACTGTAACTCAGTAAAATCTTTGAAATTGTTGCATGTTGCATTTATATTTTTGTACAGTGTACAAAGTACTGATCATTTTGATTATTACAGAGCTAAAAAGTTAATCGATTTAGTACGTAAGGGAAAATAACCAAAAGGAAGTGAGCCTCCACCCACAATCTCCCATCCCATTCCTCCAACCCCACCCATCCAACATGTCTCCATCCAAAGAAAGCTACTAAAAAAGTATAAATTATGAAAATACAGTTGAAGTTGGAAGTTTACATACACATAGGTTGGAGTCATTAAAACTAGTTTTTCAACCACTCCACAAATGTATTGTTAACAAACTATAGTTTTGGCAAGTCAGTTATGACATCTACTGTATGCATGACAAAAGTAATTTTTCCAACAATTGTTTACAGACTTATCGTTTTGTTTTGAAATTGTTTATTTCACTTATCATTCACTGTATCGCACTTTTGTACCTGTTTCCTCCAGTATCTTCAAAAGGTCCTTTGCTGTTGTTCTGGATTGATTTGCATTTTTCGCACCAAAGTACGTTCATCTCTAGGAGACAGAACGCGTCTCCTTCCTGAGCGGTATGAGGGCTGTGTGGTCCCATGGTGTTTATACTTGCGTACTATTGTTTGTACAGATGAACGTGGTAACTTCAGGCATTTGGAAATTGCTCCCAAGAATTAACCAGACTTGTGGAGGTCTACAATCTGAGGTCTTGGCTGATTTATTTTGGTTTTCCCATGATGTCAAGCAAAGAGGCACTGAGTTTTAAGGATGGCCTTGAAATACATCTACAGGTACACCTCCGATTGACTCAAATTATGTCAATTAGCCTATCAGAAGCTTCTAAAGCCATGACATCATTTTCTGGAATTTTCCAAACTGGTTATATGCAGTCAACTTAGTGTATGTAAACTTCTGACCCACTGGAATTGTGATACAGTGAATTATAAGTGAAATATTGTCTGTATAAGTGAAATATTGTCTGTAAACAATTGTCTGTAAACAATTGTTGGAAAAATGACTTGTGTCATGCACAAAGTAAATGTCCTAACCGACTTGCCAAAACTATAGTTTGTTAACAAGACATTTGTGGAGTGAAAAACAAGTTTTAATGACTCCAACCTATTACAAAGTATGTAAACTTCCGACTTCAACTGTCTATGTTAAGGTGCGTGAATGAGGACCCAAAAGCGAATTAACGTAAACTGAGCTTCTTTACTAACAAAACAAACGTAGGCTCAGATGGACCGGCAGATTCCGACAGGACAGGACAAGGTTGCAGCAAACATGACGATAGTCTGGTTCAGGCATGAATAACACAAACAAGAATCCGACAAAGACAGAAGCAGAAAGAGAGAGAGATATAGAGACCTAATCAGAGGGAAAAAGGGAACAGGTGGGAAAAGGGGTGAACGAGGTAGTCAGAGAAGACAAGGGACAGCTGGGGGAAAGAGGGGAAGAAAAGGTAACCTAGTACGACCAGCAGAGGGAGACAGGGTGAAGAGAAAGGACAGAAACAAGACACAACATGACAATACATGACAGTATATGTATTTGTTGGCTTTAGCTGAGATTATTCTTTACAAAGTATACTTGTCCAGGCCTCAAATGTTCCTTGACTTGCACCATTCATTCTCTCTGTCAATAGTCTAATGTTATAACTTCTATTTGTAACTGTATCCACTGGTTAAATGGGAGAGAGTGAGGTGATGCCATCGAAGAGCCAATATATATATATTTTTTGGCAGTGCTGCCTGCCAGCAGTAATTAAGTAGATGCAGTGCATTGAATATTTACATTCATGCACTTCGAAATACATTTTTTAACTATGTTCCAGAATCATTAACTGCTGGACACTTACACATCATAAGGAATGTGCCTACCTGATTTAGGGGACACAATGAACAGGAGTTGGGGCCAGTTTAATAAAAAATACAAAAATTGTTGGTAAATACAGTCTGTGAACAAACTTAAAATGTATCAATTGATGGTTTGGATGGTTTAAATTGATGGTCATATTTTTCTATCATCTGTTCACATTAAAGAATTGTTCAGATTCACTTAGATCTGTGGACCATATTTTTTTTATAGTTAGCTTAGAATATAAGCTTTCCAAAAGTTATTTATATATTATAGAGATCAGTCCTTTTGGGAGCCCAGATGATTTGTTTATAAATCCCATTGTTTTTTAAACAAAAATAGAAACATATTACATTGTACATCTGTGAACAGTAAAATGATCAGATACATTTCCTCAGGCTGTGGAAAGCATGGACACAATAAGCCTGACGCCTGCTATTGGTTATCAGTTCTAAAATATCAATTTAAAAAACACCTGCAAACCTTTAAGACGTTCAACAGGGGCATAATATGACAAGTCTCCCTGTACCAGTGACACATTGTTGAGTGCAGTAAATACTGAGGGAAGTTAGTCTGTTCTAACCACAGTTCTGGAAACTTCACACAAAAACATTTTTTTTTTCTTGTTGATGTTTGTGGTCCAGCTTTATCTTACCGGTAGCTTTTTAGCCCGCTACAGCTTTGGCAGTGAAGCATGTAGAGCAGGGAGGGAAGGGGGGCAGCAGAAGACAGAAGGACAGAGAAAGTGGTTAACCACAGCATATGCTCATATGCAACCAGCCACACAGCAGCACATCCTCTATTCTGATAAAGAAGTGGGTGTTAACAGTGTATGTGTGTGTTTGTGTGTGTGTGTGTGTGTGTGTGGGGGGGGGGGGGGGGGGGGGGGGGGGGGGGGGGGGATCTTCTTCTCTCCCCCATCCTTCAGTCAGGCTTCTCTTTCTCTCTCTCTCTCTCTCCCTCCCTCCCTCCCTCCCTCCCTCCCTCTCTCTCTCCCTCCCTCTCTCCCTCCCTCCCTCCCTCCCTCTGACCTGTAACACAACCTTGCAATGCTACATGGAGCATGACACAGACTCAGAACACGGGCCTACAGTAGTGTGTGTACTCCAACACAACAACAATAACATGGTTACTCTTCTCTTTAACAATGTTCACCGATGTTACCATATTAACATGGTTCCCATAAAGTGTGTTGTTGCGTAACATTCCATGCTGATTATGTGATGACAGTACATCTTTTCTTCTCTTCATCAGACTGAGCTATAATACAGAGATGGAAACAGAAACTTCTCACGCACTGACCACATACCATTGTAACGAAGAAGTTCTAGGACATTCTATCAAGATGAACTATTTGAGTAGTATTCCTGTACAGCACATAGTATTGGATAAAAGGTGAATACATACAGTTAAGATGTGGTAGGGTTCTCACCTCGAGCCATGCTTCTGCGGCTGTTGCATTTCACTACCAGTATGATGGTCACCAGCAGGTAAGGAGACACTACTAGTAGACTACACAGCAGCCTGGGCAGAGAGATGGACCACACTGGGACTGCTGGAGATGGGGCTGGCCCTGGAGCTGAAGATGGAACTGGGGAACGAATTACATGACCATTACCACACACAACAATAAGACACATTTCTATACGTCGCTTCAAATAAAGATCTAATGTGTGAGCAGAGTATTGCTCACCTGTCACAGTCATCCAGCTCTCTGGTGATTCTCCTTTAGGGTTGTTACACTTGTAGAGCCCTTCATCTGACTTGGATACTGCAGGGATGGTCATCTCCCCTGTAGTGTTGGTCATGATGAGGGATCCATCATTATGGAAATCAGCTCTGAAGTTTGAGGATGTTTTCTTCGTTTTCTTATCTTCATATACGCAGCGCAGAGTCACAAAATATCCCTCAGTCACAGGAATGGCAGGGCTCTCCAGGATCACAGCCCCATCTATATAACACAGGAGACGGTAGATATCAAATCAAATTGTATTGGTCACATACACATGTTGAGCAGATATTATAGCGGGTGTAGCAAAATGCTTGTGTTCCTAGCTCTAACAGTGCAGTAATATCTAACAATACACAACAAAACATACAAATCTAAAAGTAAAATAATGGAATTCAGGAAAATTGAAAAATTAGTACGAGCAATGTCGGAGTCCGGAGTAAAAATATTCAGTACCAGTCAAAAGTTTGGACACACCTGCTCATTCCAGGTTTTTTCTTTATTTTCACTATTTTCTATATTGTAGAATAATAGTGAAGACATCAAAACTATTAAATAACACATGAAATCATGTAGTAACCAAAAAAGTGTTAAACAAATGAGATTCTTCAAAGTAGCCATTCTTTGTCTTGATGAAAGCTTTGCGCAATCTTGGCATTCTCTCAACCAGCTTCATTAGGTAGTCACCTAGAATGCATTTCAATTAACAGGTGTGCCTTGTTAAAAGTCAATTAAAGTCAATTAATGCATTTGCGCCAATCAGTTGTGTTGTGACAAGGTAGAGGTGGTAAACAGAAGATAGCCCTATTTGGTGAAAGACCAAGTCCATATTATGGCAAGAACAGCTCAAATGAGCAAAGAGAAATTAAGACATGAAGGTCAGTCGCTGCAGAAAATGTCAAGAACTTTGAAAGTTTCTTCAAGTGCAATCACAAAAAAACATCAAGCGCTATGAATAAACTGGCTGTCATGAGGACTGTCACAGGAAAGGAAGACCCAGAGTTACCTCTGCTACAGAGGATAAGTTCATTAGAGTTACCTGGCTGTCATGAGGACTGCCACAGGAAAGGAAGACCCAGAGTTACCTCTGCTACAGAGGATAAGTTCATTAGAGTTACCAGCCTCAGAAATTGCAGCCCAAATAAATGCTTCACAGAGTTCAAGTAACAGACACATCTCAACATCAACTGTTCAGAGGAAACTGCGTGAATCAGGCCTTCATGGTTGAATTAATGCAAAAAAACACTACTAAAGGACACCAATAATAAGAAGAGACTTCCTTGGACCAAGAAACAAGAGCAATGGACATTAGACCGATGGAAATCTGTCCTCTGGTCTGATGAGTCCAAATTTGAGATTTTTGGTTCCAACCACCGTTACTTTGTGAGACGCAGAGTAGGTGGACGGATGATTTCCGCATGTGTGGTTCCCAACATGAAGCATGGAGGAGGAGGTGTGATGGTGTGGGGTTGCTTTGCTGGTGACACTGTCAGTGATTTATTTAGAATTCAAGGCCCACTTAACCAGCATGGCAACACAGCATTCTGCAGCAATACATCCTATCTGGTTTGCGAGTAGTAGGATTACCATTTGTTTTTCAACAGGACAATGACTCAACACACCTCCAGCATGTGTAAGGGCTATTTGACCAAGAAGGAGAGTGATGGAGTGCTGCATCAGATGACCTGGCCTCCACAATCACCCGACCTCAACCCAATTGAGATGGTTTGGGATGAGTTGGACCGCAGAGGGAAGGAAAAGCAGCCAACAAGTGCTCAGCATATGTGGAAACTCCGTTAAAGACTGTTGGAAAATAATTCCAAGTGAAGCTGGTTGAGAGAATGCCAAGAGTGTGCAAAGCTGTTATCAAGGCAAATGGTGGCTACTTTGAGGAATCTAAAATATAACATATATTTTGATTTGTTTAACACTTTTTGGGTTACTACATGATTCCATGTGTGTTAGTTCATAGTTTTGATGTCTTCACTATTATTCTACAATGCAGAAAATAGTAAAAAATAAAGAAAAACCTTTGAATGAGTATGTGTGTCCAAACTTTTGACTGGTACTGTATATATACAGTATATATATGTGTGATGGGATGTATAGTGTGGTGGAAAATCTACCCTCAATTAATAATGAGGATGTATCTCTAGATAATGTATCTCCAGATAACAAGGTGGACGAAATTACGAAATTAGGGCACAAGTTGCCTTCCAGAGAGACATCAGAGATTGTAACATTCTTTGTTTCACGGAAACATGGCTCACTCGAGATATGTCGTCTGAGTCGGTACAGCCACCCAGTTTCTTCATGCATTGCGCCAACAAAAACAAACATCTCTCTGGTAATAAGAAGGGCGGGGGTGTATGCCTTATGATTAACGACTCATGGTATTATCACAACAACATACAGGAACTCAAGTCCTTTTGTTCACATGACCTATAATTCCTTACAATCAAATGCCGACCTCATTATCTTCCAAGAGAATTCTCTTCGATTATAGTCACAGCCGTGTATATCCCCCCAAGCAGATACCTTGATGGCCCTGAAAGAACTTCACTGGACTCTATGTAAACTGGAAACCATACATCCTGAGGCTGCTTTATTGTAGCTTGGGATTTTAACAAAGCTAAGCGGAGAACAAGATTTCCTACATTTTTATCCACACATTGAATGCGCGACACAAGCTGGTAGCATTCTGGATCATTGCTACTCTAACTTCCGCGATTCATACAAAGCCCTCCCCCGCCCTGTCTTCAGCAAATCTGACCATGACTCCATTTTGTTGCTCCCAGCCTATAGACAGAAACTAAAACAGGAAACACCCGTGCTCAGGTCTATCCAACGCTGGTCTGACCAATTGGATTCCACGCTTCAAGATTGCTTTGATCACATGGACTGGGATATGTTCCGGATAGCCTCAGACAATAACATTGATGTATACTCTGACTCGGTGAGCGAGTTTATTAGCAAGTGCATCAGAGATGTCCTACCCACTGTGACTATTAAAAACTTTCCTAACCAGAAACCGTGGATTGATGGCAGCATCCTCGCAAAACTGAACGCGTGAACCACCACTTTTAATCATGGCAAGGTGACTAGAAGCATGACCGAATACAAACAGTGCAGGTATTCCCACCGCAAGGCAATCAAACAAGCAAAGCGTCAGTATAGAGACAAAGTAGAGTCGCAATTCAACGGCTCAAACACAAGACGTATGTGGCATGGTCTACAGTCAATCACGGATTACAAAAAGAAAGCCAGCCCCTCTGCGTCTTGCTCCCAGACAAATTAAACAACTTCTTTGCTCACTTTGAGGACAATTCAGTGCCACTGACTCGGTCCGCTACCAAAGCCTGTGGACTGTCCTTCTCCGTGGCCAACGTGAGTAAAACATTTAAACGTGGCCTCCCGGGTGGCGCAGTGGTTAAGGGCGCTGTACTGCAGCGCCAGCTGTGCCATCAGAGACTCTGGGTTTGCGCCCAGGCTCTGTCGTAACCGGCCGCGACCGGGAGGTCCGTGGGGCGACGCACAATTGGCCTAGCGTCGCCCGGGTTAGGGAGGGGTTGGCCGGTAGGGATGTCCTTGTCTCATCGCGCACCAGCGACTCCTGTGGCAGGCCGGGCGCAGTGCGCGCTAACCAAGGTTGCCAGGTGCACGGTGTTTCCTCCGACACATTGGTGTGGCTGGCTTCCGGGTTGGATGCGCGCTGTGTTAAAGAAGCAGTGCGGCTTGGTTGGGTTGTGTATTGGAGGACGCATGACTTTCAACCTTCGTCTCTCCCGAGCCCGTACGGGAGTTGTAGCGATGAGACAAGATAGTAGCTACTAAAAAACAATTGGATACCATGAAATTGGGGTGAAAAATGGGGTAAAATTCAAAAATAAAATAAAAACATTTAAACGTGTTAATCCTCGCAAGGCTGCTGTCCTAGACGGCATCCCTAGCTGCGTCCTTAGAGCATGCGCAGACCAGCTGGCTGGTGTGTTTATGGACATATTCCATCAATCCCTATCCCAGTGTGCTGTCCCCACATGCTTCAAGATGGCCACCATTGTTCCTGTTCTTAAGAAGCTAAGTTAACTGAACAAAATTACTATCGCCCATTTGCACTCACTTCTGTCATCATGAAGTGCTTTGACAGACTAGTCAAGGAACATATCACCTCCACCCTACCTGATACACTAGACCCACTTTGCTTACCGCCCCAATAGGTCCACTGACGATGCAATCGCCATCCCACTGCACACTGCCCTATCCCATCTGGACATTGACTACAGCTCAGCATTTAACACCACAGTACCCTCCAAACTTGTCATTAAGCTCGACGACCCTGCCCTGTGCAACACTGGACAGAGGAAGATTGGAAAAAAGTGTTATGGACAGACAATTCTAAGTTTGAGGTGTTCGGATCACAAAGAAGAACATTCGTGAGATGCCGAAAAAATGTAAATATGCTGGAGGAGTGCTTGACGCCATCTGTTAAGCATGGTGTAGGCAATGTGGTGGTCTGGGATTGCTTTGGTGGTGGTAAAGTGGAAGATTTGTACAGGGTAAAAGGGATCTTGAAGAAGGAAGGCTATCACTCCATTTTGCAATGCCATGCCATACCCTGTGGACGGCGCTTAATTGGAGCCGTGGGATCAGTTTGACCGTTTGACCGTAAGAAGTGCCCATCAAGCCAATCCAACTTGTGGGAGGTGCTTCAGGGAGCATGGGGTGAAATCTCTTCAGATTATCTCAACAAATTGACAACTAGAATGCATAAGGTCCGCAAGGGTGTAATTGCTGCAAATGGAGGATTCTTTGACGAAAGCAAAGTTTGAAGGACACAACTATTATTTCAATTAAAAATCATTATTTAGAACCTTGTCAACGTCTTGACTATATTTCCTATTCATTTTGCAACTCATTTCATGTATGTTTTCATGGGAAACAGGGACATTTCTATGTAACCCCAAAAGGTAGTGTATGTGTGTGTGTGGAGAGAGACAAAACTGGGTTACAGGATACAGACTATAATGGAGAGGTTGTTTCAGTCTGTCGCAACTGAGTGAGGACAATAGGTGCCAAGGTGACAGGAAGTCAGACATACTTTCTCTAACAGTAGCTCAACGGTTTCCCCAAGTTGGGCAAGCAAGGGCCACACACACACATACACGCACACACACACACACACACACACACACACACACACACACACACACACACACACACACACACACACACACACACACACACACACACACACACACACACACACACACACACAAAACATGAATATTTTGCCCAGAAACAGGCTCCAAACAGAACAACAGCTCTATCATTGGTGTGCAGGATATAAACTGTACTCTGTCTCTAGTTAAGCTAAGAGGAACCAGTTAGTTTCTGTCAGTTCTTGGCTGAGCGCCCAGGCATCATGGTGGTCATTCTATACACACAGGCCTCTATTCATGCCAAATATACTTTCCTATCTTATATGAGTTTGTTAAAGAAACTATCTCAAGCCCAATGCCTAAGCTTAAAATAAGGATATTTTAGTACACAAGCATTAGTAAGGTTTAACAGAAAATGCAATCACAATAGACATTATGGGCAGTATATGGATAGAATATATAGTATATCTGAATAATACATGGATAGAATAGTATATGTACAGCAATAGTTGAATAGGATGGACTTGACTAGAATACAGTACATGCATATGAAATGGGTAAAACAGTATGTAAACATTATTAAAGTGACCAGTGTTCCATGTCTATGTACATAGGGCAACAGCCTCTAAGGTACAGGGTTTAGTATCCGGGTTGTAGCCAGCTAGTGAGAGTGACTAAATTCAGGGCAGGGTACTGGGTGGAGGCCGGCTAGCGATGGCTATTTAAATGTCTGATGCTCTTAGATAGATGCTGTTTTTCAGTCTCTCGGTCCTTGCTTTGATGCACCTGTTCTGACCTCGCCTTCTGGATGATAGCGGGGTGAACAAACTGTGGCTCAGGTGGCTGAGGTCCTTGATGATCTTCTTGGCCTTCCTTTGACACCGGGTGCTGTAGATGTCCTGAAGGGCAGGCAGTGTGCTCCAGGTGATGTGTTGGGCTGACCGCACCACGCTCTGGAGAGCCATTCGGTTGAGGGGGGTGGAGTTTCCCATCCCAGGCAGTGATACAGCCTGACAGGATGCTCTCAATGGTGCATCTGTAAAAGTTTGTGAGGGTCTTAGAGTCCAAGCTGAATTAGTTCAGCCTCCTGAGGTTGAAGAGGCGCTGTGGTGCCTTCTTCACCACACTGTCTGTGTGGCTGGACCATTTCAGTTTTTCAGTGATGTGTACGCCGAGGGACTTGAAGGTTTTCACCTTCTCCACTGCGGCCCCGTCTATGTGGTTGTGGTCGTGCTCCCTCTGCTGTCTCCTGAAGTCCACGATCAGCTCCTTCATTTTATCGATGTTGAGGGAGAGGTTATTTTCCTGGCACCACTCCACCAGGGCGTGTAGGCTGTCTTGTCTTTTTTGTTAATCAGGCCTACACCTCTGTTGTGTCGTCTGAAAACTTGATGATTGAGTTGGAGGTGTGCATGACCACGCAGTCATTGATAAACAGGGAGTACAGGAGGGGGCTGAGCACAAACCCTTGTGGGGCTCCTGTGTTGAGGATCAGCGTGGTGGAGGTGCTGTTGCCTATCTTCACCACCTGGGGGCGGCCCATCAGGAAGTCCAGGACCCAGTTGCACAGGGCTGGGTTCAGACCCAATAATAAAAATATAATAACAATCTCTGTACACTATACTACAGAAACAACACAATATTCTCTGTCATCAGATATGAATGCAACAGCTTTTGGACATACCATGTACTGTGATGTTAATTGCATTGCTGTGTTCTCCAGACCCAGACTCACACCAGTACACTCCACTGTCTGATGGTACTGCTGATATGGTGCATGAAGACCCTTTAAAAAATCCCCAGTCAGTGGGACACTCTTCAGTCCCTCCTTTCAGCGTGTTCCTCACCACTCTCCATCCATTAGAGCCCCTCTGAAACTCACAGCTCAGAGAGACAGACTCATATTCAAAGAACTGAGATCTGTCAGGACTGATGCTCAGAGAGGCTGGAGAGAGAGAAAGAGAGACAACATATTGACCACCCTTCATATCTCCTATCTCTCTACATAAACATTGCTATCACAACAAATAGATCAGAACAAATGTGTGTAACAGTATAGCTTTAGTCCGTCCCTCGCCATGGGCTCGTACCAGTTACCCTCTGCACACAGACAACTGACACCCACGAAGCATCTTACCCATCTGGCCACAACTACTTCAGGTCTCAGAGCGAGTGACGTAACAATTGAAACGCTATTAGCGCGCACCACCGCTAACTAGCTAGCCATTTTACATCAGTTACATGTGCATTGACCACCATTGTGACTTAACTTAATGAGCAATGAAAACAAAGACATAAACTAGTAGGGTGTCCAATAAAATTAAATAGAAGAATAGAATATATATAGAATATATATAATTTTGTAGATAATCCTCTAGTAAAACTAATGGTCCAAACCTCATGTCTCTATCACAATCCGTTCAATGTTTATTGGAGTTTTTACCCTTGTAGGATGGCCAAAATTAGGATGGCTACGTTAATGGAGGCCAAAGAAATAAAACGTTTTTTTTAAAAAGGAAAATTGCACAACATCGCCTCAGCTAGGCTGGATGGCTGCTGTGCAAGAATGAAGGCTACCTGACAGGCTCACTTTCCTGTTGAACTCGTCATGATTCTTCTCGAATCCTCAGAACATAAAACAACAAGGTAAGATAGATATCGAATTTGAGACATTACGTAGTATTTTCATATTTTAGTATGCACTTTTCATATTAATGTGAAATCCCTGTTCTTTTTCAACGATTTCTCACAAAAGCACGTCTATTTCGTTGAAATGTCAACGAAGCACTGAGCGTACCGCATGCGTTTTATTTTTCAAAGCCTTTTACATTTATTTCAGCTCACGTTATGTTCATGTTTACTTTCGCGACCCGCGGAAACAACTTTTGAAGATGACCACCACAACATGTTAATTCCTCAAAAGTTTCTGCGAGGAAGCTAGACTGCTCTGTCAACAAAGGTCGGTGCTAATCAGATGTATTAGGTTACGAAATCCGACTTTTTGGATATACTGTTAAGATCCCAATTGAACGGTTCAGGCAATAAATAATCATATTTGTAAAAAATATATTCTATAACATAAGGAAAGGTGAAATATCTCCAACAAGCGTTTTCTCCCACTCTGGACAGCCTATAACTAGATTATAGAAATAAACAGTGGTGGAAAAAGTACCCAATTGTCATACTTAAGTAACAGTATAGATACATTCATGGAAAGTTACTCAAGTAAAAGTAAAAGTCACCCAGTAAAATACTACTTGAGTAAAAATCTATTAGTATTTGGTTCTAAATATACGTAAGTATCAAAAGTAAATATAATTGATAAAATATACTTAAGTATCAAAAGTCTAAATAATTTCAAATTTCTTCTATTAAGCAAAGCATTTTCTTGTTTTTAAAATGTATGGATAGCCAGGGGCACACTCCAACACTCAGACATCATTTACAAAAGATGCATTTGTGTTAAGTGAGTTCCTCAAATCGGAGGCAAAAGAGATGACCATGTGTTATCTTGATAAGTGTGTGAATTGGACAATTTTCCTTTCCTGCTAAGCATTGAAAATGTACTTTTGGGTGTCAGGAAAAATGTATGGAGTAATAAGTACATTGTTTTCTTTAGGAATGTAGTGAAGTTGTAAAAGTTGTCAAAAATATAAATCGTAAAGTACAGATACCCCAAAAAACGACTTAAAGTACTACTTAAATTATTTTTTCGTAAGTACTTTACACCACTGGAAATAAATGTTTAGAAGTGAACATTGAAACCTACTAACCATTAATTTGAGCATGTCCAGAGTATATCACAGTATTCAGCACTAGAAAGATAGAGGGAGAGAGACAGACAGAGCACAGCATTTTACTACTTAACATAGTGCAGTGCACATTTATAATATTGCTCAAGTTCAAGATTCCTCTTCTTGAAGCTACATTTGATCTAAATTGAATCTACATTCCCTCCACTCATGGAGCTTGGAAATGTTGACTGATGACACAACTGAAACAGTCGCCCAACTTACTGCAGACTAGCATGTAGAGAGAGGTGTGCTGCTCCATCCTGTAGAGATGCTGCTGACTGATAGACTGAGCAGCAGAATGCATTATATAAACCCCCACATTACCTTGTACTGACGCTGCAACCTGGACTCAGGGGTAGACATAACATTGTAAATGGCTCCCGAGTGGCGCAGCGGTCTAAGGCACTGGATCTTTGCTAGAGGTGTCACCACTACAGACCCTGGTTAGATTCCAGGCTGTATCACAACCGGCTGTGAATGGGAGTCCCATAAGGCAGCGCACAATTGGCCCAGCGTCGTCCGGGTTAGGGTTTGGCCGGGGTCATTGTAAATAAACATTTGTTCTTACTTGCCTAGTTAAATAAATGTTAAATAAATGGAAAAAAATATGGGACACTAATAATTATGAAATGTTATGTTTCGTATGGTATGAATTTTTGGGTGTCAATCAATGAATTGCAATTAATTCAATATGTTACTAAATGTAAATATGCTAAACGTATGATATGTTATGAATTCCAATGTGTTGTGGCTAACGTTAGCTAGGTGGCTAACGTTAGGTAGATTAGGGGTTAAGGTTAGGATTAGGGGAAGGGTTAGCTAACATGCTAAGTAGTTGCAAAGTAGCTAAAAGGTAGTAAGTAGTTGCATAGTTAGCTAAAATGCTAAAGTTGTCCGTGATAAGATTCGAACATGCAACCTTTGGATTGCTAGATGTTTGCATTATACACCCACCCCGAACAACAACCCTACTTTTGTTTTTGCCTTTACTGCAGTGGGCTAAATCAAGGTCACACAGAGTGTTTCTTGGTAGTCTTAAACTAATCTACTTTGAAACAAAAGTATGCACCTCACTAGGGTTGCAAAGGGCTGGAAACTTTCCGGTAAATTTCCAGAATTTTTCCGGAAATCCCCCATGGGAAGTTAAGCCTGGGAATTTGGGGAATTTTTCTTAAATTCATCAAAATAGTGAACTTATAACTGTGAACCTTTTTTGTGGAATACACATAAGGCAATTCTACGTCTTGTGGCATATTTTGGTTAAACTATCCCCAATTCAATGAAATTGCAACCCTCTGCATGCACAGTCCACTCTTCCATCACATGTACAGCTGATTTTCAAGCTCTTGCACACTAATGAGATGCTATTGAGCCCACACTACTACAAAGAAGTTGTTTAATCTAATTGCTTAACTATTTATCTGTACATGGAATTGTATTTGTTTTTTTTCTTACTCCTTTTTTTCTAATCTTAACAGGAAAATGCCATGGGCACTATCTGATGTGTGGAGACATTTCACTGCAGCTAATGTAGAAGGAAAAGCTGTGTACATTTGCAAATACTGTGCCAAATCATATGTGAAGAATGCAACAAAACAGCAGAATCATCTGGCCAAGTGCATGAAGTTCCCTAAGCGCTCACAACAAGCAACCTCTGACAAAAGTCCCTCTACTTCCATTTGAGGTGAAAATTATGAATAAGACACCTTATCGATAGCAACAGCTCACGATAAGCTCACCTCCTGGAATCAGAAGTGTTTTTGACAAAATGGAGGAACATAGTCAGAGAAATGCTGATGAATGTCTTGCTCAAGCTGTGAACGCAACTGGTTCACCTCTGAGCTAACTTATTTTCCACCATAATTTGCAAATAAATTCATAAAAAAATTCTACAATGTGATTTTCAGGATTTTTTTCTCTAATTTTGTCTGTCATAGTTGAAGTGTACCTATGATGAAAATTACAGGCCTCTCTCATCTTTTTAAGTGGGAGAACTTGCATAATTGGTGGCTGACTAAATACTTTTTTGCCCCACTGTACATCACAGAAGACTGAAATATAACTAAACCGTTTGACATAGAAACATTGGGTTTTTGGCGGGGTTTCTGAAATAATGTTTGATTATGATAAATATGAATAACATTCCACCCATGAGGCTACTAGCTAATTTGACAACAGGAAAGGGCTACGTCACCTTTTGTCACATGTAACCATTGCAAATGCAAGATATCATACTCATTTGAGTGTTCGGATAATGTTACGTCTAATCCATAAGACCAGGCTGGACACTCAGACCAAACTTATAGATACAGAGAGAGAGAGTTGCAAAAATTATGAAGCTTTCATATCAAATCACATATTTTGTAGATGTTATTGCGGGTGTAGTGAAACACTTATGTTCCTAGATCCAACAGTGCAGTAATACAAAACAATGGATGCAAATCCTGTCCAAAATTAAGAAAGGAATTAATAAATATATAAATATAAGAACGAGCAATGTCAAGAGTCCAGAATATAAATATATTTGTATATGATGATGTGTATAGACATTATGGACAGTATATGAATAGAAAAGGTAGTTACATAGGATAAGCCTTGACTACAATACAGTATATAAATATGTCTGGTCCGGACATACATCGGCTGATGTAAAAAGGGCTTTATAAATACATTTGGTTGTTTGATTGAAGTGGGTAAAACAGTATGTGAACATTATTCAATTGATCAGTGTTCAATGACTAGGTACATAGGGCAGCAGTCTCTCTAAGGTGCAGGGTTGAGTAGCCGGCTAGCAACAGTGACTAAAGTTCATGGCATGATGACGGGTTGCCATTGGATAGGAGGGTTTAGTTAATCTTAATGTTTGTTTCTTTATTAATTTAGTCTGTAATCTGTGATTGACTACACACTCCAAAACATTAGGAGGTGGCTTGCACCTCTAACGTTTGTTTGCAATATTGTTTGCAATATTATAGAAAACTATGTATATTTAGTTTCCTTAGGGAGACGAGAATATTGGGGTAGAATTTTGTGCTTCACTGTCGCTGATCCACACTCCAGTCCAGTTGGTGGCGGTAATGCAATTTAAAAGTTGGTTGCCAACCTCAATAAAATAATCCACAGAAGAAGGCAAAAGTGAAAGTAGATGTGGCTAATTTTTCTACGGTTTTCTGGAATGTTCGCCTGTATTCCTTCAAATGTTCAATATGTTATGGTTAATTTAACTTCAATCTAAGTGCAAAATATACTTTTTATTTCGAATGGGCCGATGAAAAAAGCCTAGCCCCAAAGACCTTCTGTAGACTTATTGAACGCGGAGGTTTTCCTCTACTTGATATTTGCATCTCCCTGTTCCAGTGATATGAAGAGTTATTCGTCAGGCTCACTGGGCATTATTTTGATTTCTCTACTACTGGAAACAGGTAGGCTAAGGTCTTATCGAACCATAATTGGGAGTCCTAAGTACTGTATGGTGTTTATCTGGCTAAATACAACAACAATGGGTGGATGGGTCTCTACAGAAGGTGTAAACGGTACAGCCAAATTGTTACTTGCATAGTAGCAATATCAGAAATAGTTAGTGTCAAATTAGAGGGGACACAGGGAGCACAGATAGCTAGATGGCTATGAAGAGGCACTACTGGCTAGTGTCACAACAAGACATCGTAGAACAACTTTATGTACAATAAGTTGATTTTTTTGTTTGCATTGAAACAATTAGATGAATAGCTAGCATGGTTATTTGTTTTCTACCACAGATGGCTATCAAGCTATGATGCACTAAAGTTACTCTAGAAGGGATCACTAATGGTATGTGACTCTTCAAAAACAAAGGACCTATCTGAAAGCATATGAAACTATCAGACTATATAGTGTAACGTTGTTAGTGTAATGTTGCTTTAGCTTTTGTTTATTTTTGTGTGTGTGTGTGTGTGTGTGTCTCTCAGTCAGTCTGTCTCAGCATGTCTGTGGCCATCTGTCTGCTTAGAAGTTCCATATGTGACTGCAGGAGAGTAGAGGCGAACAACACTGGAGGGCATCTTCACTGAGCAATGAGCACATGTAGGACATGTACAAGTAAACATCCATATTGGGTACTACTACATGGATAGATAGGAGGCAGAGATTGCGAGTATAGAGGAAACTACTGTATTTTGAAAGTCATTACCTGTCATTACCTAGCAGTGATTGTGTCATACACAGACAGTGTCTGAAGCACCCCTTCTCTTCATAGGCAGTACTCAAATGCGTTGAACTTGTTGCAGAGTTACTGTCATGTTGCTGAGTTATGACCGATTCTCCTCCCTTCTCCCAAATTGTGCACTTGCATACTTCCATGATGAGGAGTTTGCAAGTGCACACCGTAAGAGAAGGGTGAAGAATTGGGATGTAGCCCTCCTGTGCTCTCTCAACCACCTATTTACGCCTGTTCCTGTAGCTGAGGGTTAAAGTGATATTACAATGAGGGGATTTGATTAAGCTGGCCAGGGTGGGCATGCACTGGGTGAAAAGTGATCATTTTGAAAACCAGGTTGCCAACCGGGTGTGAGCGGGGTGCCATGTTCAAAGCCCACAGCGAAGTCGGCTCAAAACAAAGTGATGTTTGTCAATATCGTGAAGATGCATGCAAAGTGTTTGCTCTTGGTATAAAAACTAATATATACCGTATCTGCCTTCCCAAGTAAAACTAGTACAATTCTAACATGTACTATATGGAAAATACTTGTATGTTTTCTGACCAATGAACCATACTGTCTTGTTGACAATATGGCCTGGCGGTGCAGATTAGTGTTAGATTTGAGCAGGGCGCTTCTCCCTCACCGCTTTCATCCATTCATATCACGGGCCAAGCCCGGTGCACCCCAGTCCAGCTTAATTAAACTACCTTAATATAAGGGCTACACTACGGCGTGGTAGTGTCCACAGTAGAAGAAAAATGGAGTTGTATTCATATTGTAGTCCGATGATCCTCCCCCGCAGAGTTCTTGTATGTGACATTTTGTTTATTGCAAGACAAGCGTTTCTTTGCATGCCAGTGAATATTGTCAACCTTAAAGTATTTCATGATTATATTCTACAGGGAACAGTACCAGAGCCTTTGTAAGGGGGAATATGATCTATGATATGGATTGGAATCAGTCTGATTCTTTTGACTTTCTGTTGTCTGATCATCACCAATGATATTTTTAACTTTACTGATGAGGAAGAAGAGGGCAGGCTTATCCGTTGTCCCTGAAATGCTTGAAGTGTTCAGTCAAAATTACAGTGCCACTTTGTTACCACTAGTCAATGAGGCTTTGCCAGTCATATGTTGGAAACCATTATCAAGAAAACATACAGTAGTTGAACAATTTGTGTAGATAGTAACCTGGTTGTTGAACACCAGTGATTCTAAAAACAAGAATAACTGGTAGCTGTAGAGACATTGTCCTATCACAGCTCACCAAGGGTACAGTAAGGTACTGTATATCCTTAATAAAATAAGTAGTGATGGTTAATTGTGCATGCTTCTCATTTTACATTCGATATGGAACAACTTAATATGCAATATAGTTTTGGGGCTGTAGGCGTCATTACACATCCTGGTTCGATTCCAGGCTGTATCGCAACCGTCCGTGATTGGGCATCCCATAGGGCGGCGCACAATTGGCCCAGCGTCGTCCGGGTTAGGGTTTGGCCTGGGGTAGGCCGTCATTGTAAATAAGAATTTGTTCTTAACTGACTTGCCTAGTTAAATAAAGGTTCAATAAAATAAATACCAATGGCTTGCATTGTTGTTAATTTCCTCCCTGAGATTTGAAGGTCGGACAGTCGATCCCTGGCCGAGTCATACCATAAGAATGGGACTCGATTAGAGGTCAACTGATTAATCGGAATGGCCGATTAATTAGGGCCGATTTCAAGTTTTCATAACAGTCGGAAATCGTTTTTTTTTGGACACCGATTTTGCAGATTAAAAAAAATATATATTTTTACACCTTTATTTAATCTTTCTTTAACTAGGCAAGTCAGTTAAGAACACATTCTTATTTTCAACGACGGCCTAGAAACAGTGGGAAAGAACGACAGATCAGGGAAAGAACGACTGATTTTCACCTTGTCAGCTCGGGGGATTCAATCTTGCAACCTTACAGTTAACTAGTCCAACGCTCTAACCACCTGCCTCTCATTGCACTCCACGAGGAGACTGCCTGTTACGCGAATGCAGTAAGCCAAGGTAAGTTGCTAGCTAGCATTAAACTTATCTTATAAAAAACAATCAATCAATCAATCATAATCACTAGTTAACTACACATGGTTGATGAGATTACTAGTTTATCTAGCGTGTCCTGCGTTGCATATAATTGATGCGGTGCGTATCGTTGCTCCAATGTGTACCTAACCATGAACATCAATGCCTTTCTTAAAATCAATACACAGAAGTATATATTTTTAAACATGCATATTTAGCTAAAATAAATCCAGGTTAGCAGGCAATATTAACCAGATGAAATTGTGTCACTTCTCTTGCGTTCATTGCACGCAGAGTCAGTGTATATGCAACAGTTTGGGCTGCCTAATTTGCCAGAATTTTTATGTAATTATGACATAACATTGAAGGTTGTGCAATGTAACAGGAATATTTAGACTAATGGATGCCGCCCCTTAGATAAAATACGGAACGGTTCCGTATTTCACTGAAAGAATAAACGTCTTGTTTTCGAGATGATAGTTTCCAGATTCGACCATATTGATGACCTAAGGCTCGTATTTCTGTGTGTTATTATGTTATAACTAAGTCTATGATTTGATAGAGGAGTCTGACTGAGCGGTGGTAGGCACCAGCAGGCTCGTAAGCATTCATTCAACCAGCACTTTCGTGCGTTTTGCCAGCAGCTCTTCATTGTGCGTCAAGCATTGCGCTGTTTATGACTTTATAACTCCCGAGATTAGGCTCATGTAACCGATGTGAAATGGTTAGCGGGGTGCGCGCTAATAGCGTTTCAAACGTCACTCGCTCTGAGACTTGGAGTGGTTGTTCCCCTTGCTCTGCATGGGTAACACTGCTTCGAGGGTGGCTGTTGTCGTTGTGTTCCTGGTTCGAGCCCAGGGTTGGAGCGAGGAGAGGGACGGAAGCTATACTGTTACACTGGCAATACTAAAGTGCCTATAAGAACATCCAATAGTCAAAGGTTAATGAAATACAAATGGTATAGAGAGAAATATTCCTATAATTCCTATAAAAACTACAACCTAAAACTTCTTACCTGTGAATATTGAAGACTCATGTTAAAAGGAACCACCAGCTTTCATATGTTCTCATGTTCTGAGCAAGGAACTTAAACGTTAGCTTTCTTACATGGCACATATTGCACTTTTACTTTCTTCTCCAACACTTTGTTTTTGCAGTATTTAAACCAAATTGAACATGTTTCATTATTTATTTGAGTCTGCCGATAAGAATAAGGTGATTGACAGAGTTGAAAGCTTTGGCCAGGTCGATGAATACAGCTGCACAGTATTGTCTCTTATCGAAGGTGGTTATGATGTCGTTTAGGACCTTGAGCGTGGCTGAGGTGCACACGTGATCAGCTCGGAAGCCAGATTGCATAACGGAGAAGGTACGGTGGGATTCGAAATGGTCGGTGATCTGTTTGTTAACTTGGCTTTCGAAGATCTTAGAAAGGCAGGGTAGGATAGATATAGGTCTGTAGCAGTTTGGGTCTAGAGTGTCTCCTCCTTTGAAGAGGGGGATGACCGTGGCAGCTTTCCAACCCATTTAGGAAAAGAAATTGCAAACTAGATATTATTTGTCCATTTGCATTTCCAATTGAGTTTCCAGCAGCTAAATTCTTCCATAAGTCGTGAGCTGCCCAGTGACTCGAGCCTACCAGACGAGCTAAATGCCTTCTATGCTCACTTCGAGGCAAGCAACACTGAACCATGCATGAGAGCACCAGCTGTTCTGGGAGACTGTGTGATCACATGCTCCTTAACTGATGTGAGTAAGACCTTTAAACAGGTTAAGATTCACAAGGCTGCAGGGCCATACGGATTTAAACTGCATTGTTGGTTAAGGGCTTGTAAGTAAGCATTTCAATGTAAGGTCTACTACACCTGTTGTATTCGGCACATGTGACAAATAAAATTTGATTTGATTACCAGGACGCATACTCGTCTCAGGAGGCTGAAAAGATTTGGCAATGTCCCTCAGATCCTCAAAGTCCTACAGCTGCACCACTGAGTACATCTTGACTGTCTGCATCACCGCTTGGTATGGCAACTTCTTGTCATCTGACCGCAAGGCACTACAGAGGGTAGTGCGTACGGCCCGGTACATCACTGGCGTTGAGCTCCATCACTGGGGTTGTAGCCCTGTGTTATTATGTAATTATAAATGGCTATGTTTAGTTAATTAAATTGGAAGATATCAATTGTGATCATGGTCACAGCTCTATCACAAATGTAGCATTATTCACATTTAATGTCAGTTTCATTGTGGACTTTGCATTCGTTTTTTAAAAGTTTGTCCAAGTGTTTCTTGCACAGAGATTTCGAGATCCTCTGTCCAACTTTCATCACACAAATTTTCCTGTCGGGTTAATCTATGGTTTGAGCCCTGAATACTGATTGGTTGAAAGACATGTTATATTGGACATGTACCACTGGAATTACTAAAACGTACTTTTTACTGTTCTAATTACGTTGGTAACCGCTTTATAATTGCAATAAGGCACCTCAGGTTTGTGGTATATGGCCAATATACCACAGCTAAGGACTATGTCCTAAGAACAGCCCTTAGCCGTGATATATTGGCCATATACCACACCACCTCGGGCCTTATTGCTTAATCATAGCAGTCAAAACATGTTAAATCAACATCAATTGATGGAAAATGATCTAGAGTTTTTAATAAGGGAGATTTATCTTTTCTCTTATTATTTTGATGGAAAATAGAATTTTGCTTTTTACCTTATGTCGTTAAAAATTGGCTCGATAACGTTATGGAAGAAAGGGTTTATTGGATAAATGTGGGAACGCCTCTCTTGCTGCAATATTTTTTGGGGGGGCTAGTTTTCAGGCGTGGTGGGCGGGTTTTCTGAGGTGGGTTTTCTGCAGTCATTGGACTGGAAATTTTTGGTAGACCTGGCATCCCTGCTTCCCAGACTGCCTCCAATCTTAATGTTCCTTAAGGTATCTAGTATTGGTGTGCCAATTTTGATACTTGTATCATAAAATAGAACAATTATTTCACATATGCTGGACTACAAGTGTGTGCAACATTCTAAATTGTATGAAAATGGTGGTGGGAAAATTGTGTTTGGTAAAGAAAGTATGCATATTTTCTGTTTGTTTTTTCGCCTTCTCGCCATTAAAGCTAGTTGAGGAGGGAAATGATGCCTTTGTAGCCTGACTGGAGGATGCTTTATGTACAAGCCGTCCACGAAGGAGTGCCTTTGAGTTGACGGCCTGCGCATGAGACTACCATTAGACCCAATGAAGTGTTTCTGCGCATGAGCTTAGCTAGCCAACGTCAACATGACATCGCCTACAAGCGTGATCTACCTTCATACTGTACTGTTTGACTCGACTATATTGTCAATATAATAGACACTATTTGGTGTAGTTGCTTAATCAATGTAGGGTGTGTTCATAAATTCCCTCTGGAGTGCCAGAGTGCGCTCTGGGCGTTCATTAATACTGAGCGTTGTCAGACTTTGTCCGTTCATAAATTCAGAGTGCACACTGGACAATGGCCGAGGAGTAGGGTTGATTCCAGCGTACTGACCTCACAACGGCAGTCAAGCACTCAAGCTAACTGGCTAAAGACACAAATGAGAGAACACATCACTCTGACCATTTTACTCGCCCCAGCAGAGCTGGTTAGGCTGTTTTACGTAATTAAGAGCGTTGGTGAATAAAATGCAAATTAATTACTTAAAAATCATACAATGTGATTTTCTGGATTTTTGTTTTAGATTCCGTCTCTCACCATTGAAGTGTGCCTATGATAAAAATTACAGACCTCTACATGCTTTGTAAGTAGGAAACACTGCCGATTTTTGCAGGTTATCAAATACTTGTTCTCCACACTGTATGTATGACACAGGTGGAGAAGATAGTCACAATCAGTTATGTTGTTCCCTCGGTCCTGTCCCTGAATCACCACCTGGAACAGTGGAAGCCTCAAGTCCATTTCCTGAGCGGCCTGGTCAGAAGTCTCCAGGCATCCCTGAACAAAATATTTGCAGCATACTGTAAGAGGCAGAAGAAAGCTGTTGGGACCACTCCAGCACTACAGCTAAGTCACTACCTTGACATATGCGAAGGACAGAATGCCCTCTTGTTCTGGGCAATGAACAGGAAGGCTCTTCCTTCACTGTCCCGAGTGGCCATCAGGGTCTTGGCAGTGCCTCCAGTCCTCCGGTGGAGCGTGTCTTCAGCCACGGTGGCATCATACTGCGACCTCATCATGCACAAATGACTGACAGACTTTTATCGAATTTGGTCATTGCAAATGCAATGCATCATAGGGCCCTGAGATAAGAGAAAAAGTGAAACTGTTTATGCATTACACGTAGTCTCCATGTTCAGGTTTTATCTCCCATCTTTGGAATCTGTATTTTTTCTCAGACATTAAGTGTTCAAATTATAGGCCTCAGTTCAGTTGTTTAGATGTACCTTTAAATAAATGATTGTAACTTTATGGCAGGATTGTTTTAGGTGAGAGAGAGAGTACTACAATATGTTGTTTTTGTTGTCATATTGATGTGTCTGTCTCATGGTTACCCATGTATTTCTATGGAAATATAACGTTTATTTGGAAAGTAATAAATATATATATATTTTTAAAGCATTCATGATTTGCGTAAATTTAATATACTATACCTCTTGTTAAATATGAAATGGTATTACATTTGGTGAAGAGCACATTATGACTTGTCAAAGTTTAAGACTTGAGACTTGACTTGATACTTGACGGTCTTGACTTGTGACTTGAGTGCTAAGACTTGAGACTTACTTGTGACTTGTAAAACAATGACTTGGTCCCACCTCTGGAATTGACCAACAAACCCGTGGTCACGACAGTCGCTAGTATCATAGAGATCGAAACGCCAGTTTTAGCCTGGGTATTTCCATTGAGGATTTAGGCTAGTCAACTGGGTGGGACTTCCTATGGGTTAAGGAAGGATCACATAATTCCATCCAGGTCACCAGGAGGGATCAGCCAATGAATTATACTTGTGAGCAAATATTCCATTACTGCAGGTGGCAGTAAATCGCCAACCTTGCCTGTATACATGTTCAAATGACACACTCCAGGTGGCAGTATGTATCCTTTCAGAATGTTTGCCAACTCATGAAGACGGCCTCAATGGCCCTGCCCGTGCTCTTACAGGTGCCATAATGGGACAATGATGTGATATACAGTGTATTCAGACCCCTTGACTTTTTCCACAGTTCGTTACAGCCTGTAGCATGCTCAAGGGTGTTGGGTTTCCACATCACCAAGTTCAATAACACAACATGCACCATTAGCACAACTAGAATGCAAATGGGGAGTTTATTAGGTATTTTGTACACTGGGGAAAAGGGGGAAAGTCACCAACTATTTCACAGTCCACAAACCGGTCTCATTGTCCGTTCCCTTCTCCAGGGGTAATCCTAAAACTCGGGTCCTCAGCCAATCCGGTTCAGGTCATAGGGGGGTAATCAGACAGTTCAGGTCACAATGGGTAATCACACAGATATTGCTCTCTTTTCTCCCACTCTTCATCACGTACACTTCTCTCTCCATTCTCTGCCCCTTTGTGCAAGCTGCTTCCTCCTTTATACCCAAGCACATCCAGGCACTCCCAGAGCCTCGCCTCGATGGTGCAGGAAGTTCATATAAGGCTCGGCAGTGGAGCCAGCGGGCTGCAAGATATCTCCTCTCAATAACCACTCCCCTCACCTCTCCCTGTCATCTGCCACAAACCTTATTCTAGAATTGATTAAATTATAATTTATTCTCATCAATCTACACACAATACTCAATAATGATGGAGCGAAAACAGGTTTTCAGACATTTTTGCAAATGTATTAAAATAAAACAAATAGACCATTTACATAAATATTCAGACCCTTTGCTATGAGACTCAAAATTGAGCTCAGGTGCATCCTGTTTCCATTGATCATCCTTGATGTTTCTACAACATGATTGGAGTCCACCTGTGGTAAATCCAATTGATTGGACATGATTTGGAAAGGCACACATCTGTCTAGATAAGGTCTAACAGTTGACATTGCATGTCAGCAAAAACCAAGCCATGAGGTCGAAGAAATTGTCCTTAGAGCTCCGAGGCAGGATTATGTTGAGGCACAGATCTCGGGAAGGGTACCAAAAACTTTCTGCAGCATTGAAGGTCCCCAAGAACACAGTGGCCTCCATCATTCTTAAATGAAAGAGGTTTGGAACAACCAAGACTCTTCCTAGAGCTGGCCGCCCATCCCAACTAAGCAATCGGGGGAGAAGGGCCTTGGTCAGGGAGGTGAACCGATGGTCACTCTGACAAAGCTCCAGAGTTACTCTGTGGAGATGGGAGAACCTTCCAGAAGGACAACCATTTCTGCAGCACTCCAACAATCAGGCCTTTATGGTAGAGTGGCCAGAAGGTAGCCACCCCTCAGTAAATGGCTCATGACTGTCACGCTGGTATAAAGGGATTGGGAGACAGGAGCAGGAATGCGTAAAGAGGTTTTTATTTACCCAAATTACAGCGTGCCATGTAAAGCCACGGGGACGAAGACCAAACAAACACTATACAAAACACAGGGTTGAAACCCAAACAAAAGAGTGAGGAGTACCTCGAAAAAATACACCGGGGTGAGACCCGTAACATACACGCACACAATGATACCACACGGAAAGAGACCCGTAATCATCTGTGCAATACAAGCGGCACGAAAGCCAAAACAACACAGCACAGGTACTCACACAACCAAAGGACATTGGAAGAATAATCAACAAGACAATGGTGAACAAAGGGCACAGTTATACAATTACTAATCAATGGAGAATATGGGGTCCAGGTGTGCGTAATGACAGTTCAGTTCCTAGAGGCCGGTGACGTAGACCTCCCAAACTGGTGCACGGAATGAGCAACAGTACCGGAGGGATCCGTGACAATGACAGCCCGCTTGAAATTAGCCAAAAGGCACCTACAGGACAGGCAAGATTCTCTGGTCCAAGATTGAACTCTTTGGCCTGAATGCCAAGTGTCAGGTTTGGAGGAAACCTAGCGCCATCCCCACGGAGAAGCATGGTGGTGGCAGGATCATGCTGTGGGGATGTTTTTCAGCAACGTGGACTGGGAGACTAGTCAGGATCGAGTGAAAGATGAACGGAGCAAAGTATACAGAGCTCCTTGATGAAAACCTGCTTGAGCGCTCAGGACCTCAGACTGGGGTGAAGATTTGCCTTTCAACAGGACAATGACCCTAAGCACACAGCCAAGACAACGCAGTAGTGGCTTCGGGACAAGTCTCTGAATGTCCTTGAGTGGCCCGGCCAGAGCCCGGACTTGAACCCGATCGAACATCTCTGGAGAGACTTGAAAATAGCTGTGCAGCAACACTCCTCATCCAACCTGACAGAACTTGAGAGAGGATTTGCAAGCAAGAATTGGAGAAACTCATTATTGGGTATTGATGAGGAAAAAATGTATTTAATTAATTTTAGAATAAGGCTGTAATGTAACAAAATTTGGAAAAAGTGAAGGTGTTTGAATACTTTCCGAGTGCACTGTAGAGCCTAAGTTTATGGCTAGTATTCTGCCAGTAGCACAGGGATGAAACGGCGACAAGCAGCGGCTTTTCGAGCTAAATCAATATAATGTAATGTGTGTAGGGCCTGCTGTAGGCTACAGGTTTTAGAAGCATGGTTTATATCTTAGAATATATTTTACTTCACATATTGTTTTTGCACGCTGTGCTGTTTGCTGTTTATTTTAAGTTTAATCATTATTTAATTGAGTTTTTACCCAATTATTTACTTATAGATAACAATCACAGTTAAAGGCAGGCCTACTTGACAGGGTGACTGTAAATATGTGAATTTTAAAGTATCCTATGATGTGATTTGTTCTTAATCTTTTCAGAGACATCTCATGTTGTTTCGCCTGATCCCGTTGTTGCTGTTGCTGATGATGATGTCATTCTACCATGTTCCCTGTTGAATTTCACCAAGAGTGCTGGCTTGATAGTGAAATGGTCGAGATCCAACCTGAAAGACCCAACTGGGAAAGACAAGGTTGTCCATTTTTACCGTGACGCTCGTGACTCCAATGTGGATCAGGATGAATCCTACAGGGGAAGGACGTCCCTGCTTAAAGAACTGAAGAATGGCAACGTCTCCTTAAAACTGTCCCGAGTGAAACTCTCTGATGAAGGCAACTACATGTGTTACATTCTAGTTC
Source organism: Oncorhynchus mykiss (assembly GCF_057628025.1). NCBI lineage: Eukaryota > Metazoa > Chordata > Actinopteri > Salmoniformes > Salmonidae > Oncorhynchus > Oncorhynchus mykiss. The sequence goes on from NC_143039.1 coordinate 65,553,091, forward strand.
CGGAACCGAACAGTCTAGTTCATGAAACCGTCATTCAACTCATTGTTGGTGAGTCATGGGTCTTCTGTCTCTTAAACACACAAGACCGCCCTCTTGACTTCTTAGTCAGCTGCGTCACCGAAAAGCTAACAGTTCAATGCGTGGGTGGTGGTATTTCAAGGGGAGGAGTGAGATTTACCAATTCAACTCTGTTACATGTGTACTTTTATTACAGTATCATAAGCACATGTATTGAGTACATATCTCTGATCATTGTTTTACCTTGTCTGTTTAGTTGCTGTGTCCAACCCAGTGATCTCCATCAATGGAACCAAAGGCAGTGGGGTGGTCCTGAAGTGTGAGGCTAAAAGCTGGTACCCCAAACCCGAGATGAACTGGCTGGACAGTGAGAGACAGGTCCTCCCTGCTGGATCCGCTGAGACACACAGGGACACAGAGGGCCTCTACATTGTGAGACGCCATGTCACCGTGAACAAGAATGTCACCAACACGTTCACCTGTAGAGTTCAGCTTCAAAAGTTTAATTTTACGAGGGAGACAGAGTACAATGTTCCAGGTGAGCTTCTTCTATTGAGAAAAATAAAAACACAGTACATTAGTGACATCACACCTTCCCTAAGGTGTCTAAAGGCAGCTGTCGCTCACAGAGTGACAGAATACTCTATTGGCTAAGATAGTTGCCTTTGCGTTGTTGCGCAGAAGATTGTGTTAGCGCCCTGCTTAGGGCAGAATATAATCCACTCTGTTTCATAGGCATGAAGGATTTGAGAACAAAACTACAAGCCTCTGATATTTGTATGGTGGTTACCACCGTGAAAGCACTACTATTTAAATTGTGCCTTTTTTATTTGTGAACATTTACCATCAAGCTGGAAACTTGAATTGAATCAAATCCCACACATGTCGGGAAATAACACACTTCTCTTTGGAGCTGCACTCTGTAATGTGATATGATGGTTTAATATGACATCTGTGTTTCAGATGAGATGTTTCCCACAGTTCCCTGGGTGTGGATTGCTGTTCCTGTTTTGATAGTATGTGTTTGTGGACTTGTGGTTGGTTTCATGTGGATAAAATACCAGAAACTGAGAAAAAAGATAGGTAAGTTATGGTTGGTATAACCTAACCTTCAGGGGGGCATTTTTAACATCAATCACCACAGAGAGAAATATAGGACATTTTCACTCACTCAATTCAATTCAGTGGTCTTTATTGGCATGGGAAACATATGTTTACATTGCCAAAGCAAGTAAAATAAACAATACACAAAAGTGAGAAGAAACCAATTTACCATCAGCAAAAAACTATTAGAAATTCACAGGAAACATTGCACTGAAAAAAATAGACATTTCAAGTGTTATATTATCAGCTATGTATATTGTTTTAGCAATGTGCAAATAGTTGTAGTACAAATAGTGAGGGAAGATAAATAAACATAAATATTGGTAGTATTTACAATGTTTGTGCTCCACTGGTTGCTCTTTTCTTATGGCAACAGGCCTGTCTCTGTCTCTCTGTCTGTATCTCCCTCTTTCCCTGTCCTCTCTCTCTCTCTCTCTCTCCCCACTCTCTCTCGCTCTCCTTCTGTCTGTTTCTCTCTCTCCCCCCCTCTCTCGTGCTCTCCTTCTGTCTGTCTCTCTCACTTTCTCTCAATTCAAATTGTTTATTGGCATGATGTAACAATGTACATATTGCCAAAGCTTACTTTGGAGATTTACAATATTAACATAATCAATATTGTCAACTGGACAACAGTAACAACAATAATCAAGGGTCAAAATAACCATACATTGAACAATAACAATGACATGTGTCAGACACCTGCCAACCCACAGCTCTCTGCATCCTCCCCCAACAGGATGGGTAGCCTACTCTCATCAGATTTGGGGAAATTAAACTCTTAAGTGTTTTATATTTTTTACATTTTGTCAGGAAATGCAGCTCTGGGTTCTGCTGCTGTGCAGTGGTTGCACAGCCTTTCCTCTACAGGGAGCCAGGTTTTCCTGTGTCTACCCTTCTCAATGGCAAGGCTGTGCTCACTGAGCCTGTACTTTTCAAGGTTTTGATCAGTAACCATGGTCAAATAGTTTGCCACTGTGTACTGTCGATTTAGGGCCAGATAGCACTGCATTTTGCTTGGTGCTTGTGTTTCCCAATAAGTAATGTAGTTTTGTTTTGACTGTGTTGTAAGTTGTTTTATTCTGATTGATTGGATGTTCTGGCCCTGAGGCTTCAGTGTGTTAGTAGAACAGGTTTGTGAACTCAGCTTTTGCTATTGCAGGGCTTGGTAATGACATGACAGGGCTTAGTAATGTCACTGTATTTTAGATGTTTCCTAAATGTAATTGCTATTTTTTTAGTTTTTATTATTAGTGGATATTGGCCTAACTCTGCCCTGCATGCATTGTTTGTAGTTTTCCTCTGGACATGTAGGAGAATCTTACAGATCTGTCTCTCTCTGTCTCTCGCTCTCTCGTGTCTCTCTCCTCTCTATGTGTCTTCACACTTTAGGCTGGGATCCAAGCCAATGTAAATAAACAACCTGTGTAACAGCCTGTGTGATTGACTTTTAAAGGTGATTTCTGTTTGAACTGACATAAGTGAACAGCGTACATGATCTCTCCAGTGTATAGCTGTGTGCAGATCATTCAAGGGTTTACTTGGTTTGGATCCTGGCCTTAGTCTTATTGTAAATCACTGGATAACGCCAGACGAGAGGGAAAAGTGTGTGTGCGAGAGCTCATAATTATATAATATAATAATTATATTAATTTGTTTTCTTAGACGTTGCAGATCAACAGATAAAAGAACTCACTGATGAGTTGGGTAAGTGGTATGGAAAATAACGTATGTGTGTGTGTGCCGGCCTGTTTGTCTCTCTGTCGTGTGTGTGTGTGTGTGTGTGTGTGTGTGTGTGTGTGTGTGTGTGTGTGTGTGTGTGTGTGTGTGTGATTATCAATGTGTTCTCACTTTAATACTTTGTTTTACTGTTCATCTACAGACAGTTCCAGAATAAAATCTGGTAAGTTGTGTGTGTGCTCGTGCGTACACGTGTGTGAACTCATGATTTGAATAATTATTTTAATTTGTGTTTTCTTATACTATGCAGATCAACGTATAAAAGAGCTCACTGACGAGCTGGGTAAGTGCTGTGGAAAATAACTAGTTTGTCTGTCTCTGTGTGTTTGTCTGTCTATATGCCTGTCTTTCTGTGTGTCTGTGATGATTTATCCATGTGTTCTCACTTTAATACTTAGTTTTACTGTTCATCTACGGACAGTTACAAAAGAGGTGTGTGTGCATCGTTTGGGTTACAGAGCTCATGATTTGTTTGGGTTTTATTATTCTCTGTAGGTACACGCGAACAAGAGCTCACTGAACAGCTAGGTAAGTGGTGTGTGTGTATGTGTGTGTGTGGCGTATTCGTCTCTAGTGATTATCTCGGCCTTCTCACTTTAATTGTTCCGTGTTACTTACCTACAGCTAAACTCAAACAAGAGAGGGGTAAGTCGTGTGTATGTACCGTATGTGTGCTATGCGTGAGTTATACTCTCCAGGTAGGGTGAAAATGTTAACTAGTTCAATAAGGGTTTGTCAATACCATAGAGAACAAAAGCCAATGATTTAAATTCTTACTTATATTCATTTATAATTTATTATTATTGTTTCTTTAAATTGTGTTTTCCCATCTTCAGCTGCACTTGTCTCTTCAGTTGATAACAGATGCCATGTAAGTAGTGTGTGTGTGTGTGTGTGTGTGTGTGTGTGTGTAGACATCCACATTCAGTTTTTAAAAATCTATATAGATTATTACAGTATAAATTTACAAAATAAATTCAGTAGAATTCAGGATATAAACTTAAATTACAAATATCGTCTCTGATGACGGGTGAATTCTAGTGAATTGTCCTTATTATAAAAACGTGGTGAAAACAGTACTATAAGGGACTCAAGGCCGTGGTATATCTTGAATATCAGCCGTAATGGCAGTCTGACCGTAACTACACTAACAAAATACTACAATCCATCGAACCTAATTTCTTAATTCCTTTATTCTCTCACTTTTCCAGAGATTTTCATTCTCAAGGGTAAGTTGTTGGCTTGGTCTTAAAACACTGTCAAAGTCTGGCTTTATTGTGATTGAATTACATGGAGAGATTGATTTGTTCTTAGAGAACCCTGTTGATTTTGGACTCTTAACAGACATCACTTTCTTCATTGTAGCCGAACATCTTTCATAGTTGTGTTCACTGTTCCATGGGAGAATATCACAGTTCACCACTGCCAACAGGCAGGCAACTCACAGAAGCAATAACTATGGGAAAATGTTTAATATATTTTTTACTTGCACTTACTTGACTTAAAGTCAAGACATTTGTACTAATAATTTGACTGTAACAAACACCAGGTCAGTTTAATGAATATCTCAACATGTATGACATGCATTGATTTTCTTACTTCTACAGACGTTATCAATGTCACTGTCAAACGTAAGTATCATGTGTATGACTGGGCTTTTAAAAGCCTGTGTTTGTGTGCGTGTGCGGGTATGCATGTGTGGGTGGAAATTAGTATTAGACAATCTCAAAAAGATTGTCAAAGTCTGTCACAGGAAAACGTTTGTATTTGTCAGCACCGGTATGTGTGACTTTTTCAGAAACCACTTAGAAGAAATACAATGGCACATTCAATGACTGAGAAGGCAGATGTCAAAGAGGATGAAGAGACGAACCCGTTACACCAAACGATCAGAACCGCTTGACGAGGTCGCTAGTTGGGTTAAAGGAATAGTCCACACAAACGTATCTTTTTTTAAACTTTTTTTTATTTAATCCACTGTTGCTGAATGTTTTGCATGTCAGCAATCACGTTTTCAATACATAGGACTTTCAAGATGATGTCTCCATGATCGTATGCTGCACTTTGCTTCTTGAAAGTGCTATATCTTGAAAACCTGACTACTGACTTGCAAACATTTTTGGGGCTGTATCAACATTGGACTAATGAAACAAATACCAATTTTTTTATTTTTTATTGGAGCAATGGTACTATTTCACACTTTCTATGTCACACTAATTTTATGTCACACTATGTAGCCTCGAGGAAGCCTTTCTTTGGAGAAGGTTCTTCATTAGGTTCTTTGCTTTCTGAATGGTTGCAAAATAATCGTCTTGCTAGAAGGTTGTGGGTGAATTCCTGTTTTTATGTTGCATTATTTCACATCGCTTGGCCTGTGTTTTTGATTGTTTTATTCTACCTGTATTGCCTCTTTATGTTCATGGGTTCTTTTGGGTTCTGTTGGTCAGGAACCTTAAGGGATGTCAGCATCTACAGTACATTCGGAAAGTATTCAGACCCCTCAACTTTTCCACATTTTGTTACGTTACAGCCTTATTCTAAAGTGGATTCAATTAATAAAACAAGTCCTCATCAATCTACACAAAATTCCCCAGAATGACAAAGTGAAAATAGGTTTTTAGACATTTTTGCAAATATAAAATACCTAAAACAGAAATATCTTATTTACAGAAGTATTCAGACCCTTTGCTATGAGCCTCGATAATTGAGCCAGTGCATCCTGTTTCCATTGATCATCCTTGAGATGTTTCTACAACTTGATTCGAGTCCACCTGTGGTAAATTCAATTGATTGGACATGATTTGTAAAGGCACACACCTGTCTATATAAGGTCCCACAGTTGACAGTGCATGTCAGAGCAAAAACTAAGCCATGATGTTGAAGGAATTGTCCATAGAGCTCCAAGACAGGACTTTGTCAAGGCACAGATCTGAGGAAGGGTACCAAAACATTTCTGCAGCATTGAAGGTCCCCAAGGACACAGTGGCCTCCTTCATTCTTAAATGGAAGAAGTTTGGAACCACAGACTCTTCCTAGAGTTGGCTGCCCGGCCAGACTGAGCAATCGGGGGAGAAGGGTCTTGGTAAGGGAGGTGACTGAGAACCTGATGGTTACTCTGACAGAGCTCCAGAGTTCCTCTGTGGAGATGGTTGTTCTTCTGGAAGGTTCTCCCATCTCTGCAGCACTCCATCAATCATGCCTTTATGGTAGATTCGCCAGATGGAACCACTCCTCAGTAAAAGGCAAATTACAGCCCTCTTAGTCTACTAAAAGGCACCTAAAGGACTCTCAGACCATGAGAAACAAGATTATCTGGTCTGATGAAACCAAGATTGAACTCTTTAGCCTGAATGCCAAGCGTCACGTCTGGAGGAAACCTAGCACCATCCCTACGGAGAAGCATGGTCGTGGCAGCATCGTGCTGTGGGGATGTTTTTCAGTAACAGGGACTGGGAGACTCGTCCAGATCAAGGGAAAGATGAACGGAGCAAAATACAGAGAGGTCCTTGATGAGGTCCTTGCTCAGGACCTCAGACTGGGGTGAAGGTTCACCTTCCAACAGGACAACGACCCTAAGCACACAGCCAAGACAACGCAGTAGTAGCTTCGGGACAAGTCTCTGAATGTCCTTGAGTGGCCCAGCCAGAGCCCGGACTGGAACCTGATCAGACATCTCTGGAGAGACCTGAAAATAGCTGTGCAGCAACGCTCCCCATCCTACCTGACAGAGCTTGAAAGGATCTGCAGAGAAGAATGGGAGAAACTCCCCAAATATAGGTGTGTTAATAAGCTTGTAGCGTCACACCCAAGAATCAAATCAATCAAATCAAATGTATGTATAAAGCCCTACTTACATCAGCTGATATCTCAAAGTCCTGTACAGAAACCCAGCCTAAAACCCCAATGCAGGTGTAGAAGCACGGCGGCTAGGAAAAACTCCCTAGAAAGGCCAGAACCTAGGAAGAAACCTAGAGAGGAACCAGGCTCTGAGGGGTGGCCAGTCATCTTCTGGCTGTGCCGGGTGGCGATTATAAAAGTACATGGCCAAGATGTTCAAATGTTCATAGATGACCAGCATGGTCAAATAATAATAATTACAGTGGTTGTCGAGGGTGCAACAGGTCAACCTCAGGAGTAAATGTCAGTTGGCTTTTCATCGCCGATCAATTTCCTTGGATTGAATCCCGGCTTTATTCTCTTATTATATTATTATTATTAGTATTGTTGCAGTACTAGTACGCCTCTAGATAGCACCTTGTATTAGTTCTACCTGGAAATATAAATCATATTTCATGAGAGGGTTCTACAAAGCACCACAAAGGGTTCCCCTACAGGGACAAATCAAAGAACCCTATTGGTTCTCCAAAAGTGGTTTCTAAGTAGAACCTTTAACCTTTAACCTTTGAATAACCTTTATTCATATTTGCTAAAGATCCAATGCAGACGTTTTTATCAAATCATTTCTGGGTAACAATTAAGTACCTTACTGTGATTACTTTCAATTAAAATGGTCAAAAACAAACAAAAATAGTTTTTTAGCAAGCAAAAAATGTAGCTAGGACTGTCTGGGAGTGTTGTGGGGAGGGGAAACTAGCTGTTATTGGCAGAGAGGTTTGGAACTCTCTTTATTATTTGTCTATTAACTAATTCACTGCTTGGTGATGATGATGATACTGATGATGATAATAATAATGTTTTATTGTCACATACACCGGATAGGTGCAGTGAAATGTGGTGTTTTACAGGGTCATCCATAGTAGTGGAACAAATTAGGGTTAAGTGCCAGGCAGGCCAAACTCTATCCAGCTAAAACAGGCTGAAATGCCAGTCTTTTCAAACAGCTCCAACACTAAAAGGGTATAATCATCAATTTCACAATTTCACAGTATTATTCCAACCTCATAGTATGAAAATAAATATAAAACACAGGAAAACATATTTTTGACTGCACTGGGCCTTTAACATACTGAATAATCATTGCTTACATAGTTTAGACCACCCAGGTCGTAGGTCATTGCAGTTCATCAGGGCCAGAGACATGAATATGAACATGCCAGTTACTAAAGTAGCTATGTTTACAACACCAGAGGCTGCTGAGGAGGACAGTTCGTGATAATGGCCGAAACGGAGTGAATGGAACGTCACCAAACCTATTGAAACCATGTGTTTGTCTTTGATACATTTCTACCTATTCCACTCCAGCCATTACCACAAGCCTGTCCTCCCAATTAAGGTGCCACCAACCTCCTGTGGTTTACGAAGATCCTGTCATTATGCATGTACAATGTGTGCAAAACAAGACGGCACGATAAGGGTCTCTACTTAGAACCTTGATGCTACTTACGGTTCTAAATAAGGTTTTCCAAGGCCACAAAAAGGGTTCCCTTTATTTTATATTTTGTTCTAGAGTGTTCTAGAACTCTACTCACTACCCTGTGCTTTGTTCAATACAAATACTAAAGAGTGGGAATTCTCACTAAACAACACTCATCAGATCAAGCACATGCAGAAAGACTGTACATAAAGTGTAGCGCATATATCTTGGGCTGTTTGTATAAAAGGTGCTAATTAATTTAAGTTTATGACTTTTTAGTACTGTGTCCAGTTTGTATAGTCTGTTTTAGCAAGTGTTGTGCTGTTAATTCTTGTCACTCTCTCACCCGCTCTCTGGAGACTGATCTCTCATACCTCAGAACCTCCTGCTGGGTCTGTGGAAGTGATTTGTCCACAATAAAAATTGACAATCATTTGAAAATCACTCTGTTCATGTCTTTACTATAGATATAGAAAATAGTAGTACAGTAGACTATAAGTAAGTAGTACAATGACGGCCTACACCGTCCAAACCCAGACAACGCTGGGTCAATTGTGTGCCGCCCTATGGGACTCCCAATCACAGCCAGTTGTGATACAGCCTGGAATTAAACCAGGGTGTATGTAGTGACACTTCAAGCACTGAAATGCAGTACCTTAGACCACTGCGCCACTCAGGAGACCAAAAATAACAAATAACCACAATGTGTCAGGAACGACAATCAAGTCTATTCCTTTGATTGAATATAATCCGAGTCAGGTGATGATCAATCGAGCTGCCACATATTGATATTGCTCAGAGATGAACAGGGAGGGAGAGTGGCATGCAGGACAGATGTGGCTCTAGTCTAGACAAGGCTAGGGTGCTCCCTTATGGCTGTATTCCATACTGTTGAGTTTCAGTGCTCCCAATGGCCACTAGAGTTCACTGTAGAGTCATTGTTGAATGTGCTGTCTGCTCTGTGTGTGTGTGTGTGTGTGTGTGTGTGTGTGTGTGTGTGTGTGTGTGTGTGTGTGTGTGTGTGTGTGTGTGTGTGTGTGTGTGTGTGTGTGTGTGTGTGTGTGTGTGTGCGCGCGTGAGAGGGGGGAGATGGAGAGAGAATGGCGTTCTCAGTCAGACACATTCTCATATGTACAGGAACATTTTTGATTTAGAACTGACATCACATAGCTTAACAGCAGCTAAGAAGAATAACCAGCCAATCTCTTTTCCTGCGACCTACTGTACCGTGTCAGGAAGCCTAGCGGTTAGAGCTTTGGGCCAGTATATGAAAGGTTGCTAGTTCAAATCCCTGAGCCAATCTGTTGATGTTCCCTTGAGCAAGGCACTTAACCCTAATTGCTCCATGGTTGCTGTTGATAATGGCTGACCCTGGCTGTGACCCCACTCTCTGAGGGTGTCTCAGGGGGAGTTGGGATATGCAAAAAAACACATTTCCAATTCATACATCTGTATAATACACACTTGTGCATGTGTGAAATAGGACAAATAGATGCACCCACCAAGTTATTATTATCAGGGCTGGAAAAAGTACCAAATTGTCATATTTGAGTCAAAGTAAAGATGCCTTAATAGAAAATGATTAAAGTGAAAGTCACCCAGTAAAATCCTACTTCAGTAAAAGTTAAAAAATATTGGGTTTTAAATATACTTAAGTTCCAAAAGTAAATGTAATTGCTAAAATAAACTTAAGTATTAAAAGTAAAAGTATGAATAATTTCCAATTCCTTATATTAAGCAAACCAGACGAGACCGTTTTCTTGTTTTATTAATGTACGGATAGCCAGGGGCACACTCCAACACTCAGACATAATTTGCAAATTAAGCATGTGTTTATTGAGTCCGCCAGATCAGAGGCAGTAGGATTGACCAGGGATATTCTCTTGATAAGTGTGTGAATTAGACTATTTTTCTGTCTTGCTAAGCATTCAAAATGTAATGAGTGCTTTTGGGTGTCAGGAAAAATGTATGGAGAAAAAAGTACATAATTTTCTTTAGGAATGTAGTGAAGTAAATGTTGTCAAAAACTTAAATAGCAAAGTAAAGTACAGATACCCCAAAAAACGACTTCAGTAGTACTTTGAAGTATTTTTACATAAGTACTTTACACCACTGATTATTATATCAACATCAATTCATAGAGAACCACTACATGTACACTGTGTCTGACCCCTGCCCTCAGTGTCTGATCCCTGCCCTCAGTGTCTGACCCCTGTCTGACCCCTTCCCTCAGTGTCTGACCCCTGCCCTCAGTGTCTGATCCCTGCCCTCAGTGTCTGACCCCTGTGTGACCCCTGCCCTCAGTGTCTGACCCCTGCCCTCAGAATCTGACCCCTGCCCTCAGTGTCTGACCCCTGCCTCAGTGTCTGACCCCTGCTCTCAGTGTCTGACCCCTCCCCTCAGTGTCTGATCCCTGCCCTCAGTGTCTGACCCCTGCTCTCAGTGTCTGATCCCTGCCCTCAGTGTCTGACCCCTGCCCTCAGTGTCTGACCCCTGCCCTCAGTGTCTGACCCCTGCTCTCAGTGTCTGATCCCTGCCCTCAGTGTCTGACCCCTGCCCTCAGTGTCTGACCCCTGCCCTCAGTGTCTGACCCCTGCTCTCAGTGTCTGACCCCTGCCCTCAGTGTCTGATCCCTGCCCTCAGTGTCTGACCCCTGCTCTCAGTGTCTGATCCCTGCCCTCAGTGTCTGACCCCTGCCCTCAGTGTCTGACCCCTGCCCTCAGTGTCTGACCCCTGCTCTCAGTGTCTGATCCCTGCCCTCAGTGTCTGACCCCTGCCCTCAGTGTATGACCCCTGTCTGACCCCTGCCCTCAGTGTCTGACCCCTGCCCTCAGTGTCTGACCCCTGCCTTCAGTGTCTGACCCCTGCTCTCAGTGTCTGACCCCTGCCCTCAGTGTCTGACCCCTGCTCTCAGTGTCTGACCCCTGCTCTCAGTGTCTGATCCCTGCCCTCAATGTCTGACCCCTGCCCTCAGTGTCTGACCCCTGCTCTCAGTGTCTGACCCCTGCCCTCAGTGTCTGATCCCTGCCCTCAGTGTCTGACCCCTGCTCTCAGTGTCTGATCCCTGCCCTCAGAGTCTGACCCCTGCCCTCAGTGTCTGACCCCTGCCCTCAGTGTCTGACCCCTGCTCTCAGTGTCTGACCCCTGCCCTCAGTGTCTGATCCCTGCCCTCAGTGTCTGACCCCTGCTCTCAGTGTCTGATCCCTGCCCTCAGTGTCTGACCCCTGCCCTCAGTGTCTGACCCCTGCCCTCAGTGTCTGACCCCTGCTCTCAGTGTCTGATCCCTGCCCTCAGTGTCTGACCCCTGTCTGACCCCTGCCCTCAGTGTATGACCCCTGTCTGACCCCTGCCCTCAGTGTCTGACCCCTGCCCTCAGTGTCTGACCCCTGCTCTCAGTGTCTGACCCCTGCCCTCAGTGTCTGACCCCTGCCCTCAGTGTCTGACCCCTGCTCTCAGTGTCTGACCCCTGCCCTCAGTGTCTGATCCCTGCCCTCAGTGTCTGACCCCTGCTCTCAGTGTCTGATCCCTGCCCTCAGTGTCTGACCCCTGCCCTCAGTGTCTGACCCCTGCCCTCAGTGTCTGACCCCTGCTCTCAGTGTCTGATCCCTGCCCTCAGTGTCTGACCCCTGTCTGACCCCTGCCCTCAGTGTATGACCCCTGTCTGACCCCTGCCCTCAGTGTCTGACCCCTGCCCTCAGTGTCTGACCCCTGCCCTCAGTGTCTGACCCCTGCTCTCAGTGTCTGACCCCTGCCCTCAGTGTCTGACCCCTGCTCTCAGTGTCTGACCCCTGCTCTCAGTGTCTGATCCCTGCCCTCAATGTCTGACCCCTGCCCTCAGTGTCTGACCCCTGCTCTCAGTGTCTGACCCCTGCCCTCAGTGTCTGATCCCTGCCCTCAGTGTCTGACCCCTGCTCTCAGTGTCTGATCCCTGCCCTCAGAGTCTGACCCCTGCCCTCAGTGTCTGACCCCTGCCCTCAGTGTCTGACCCCTGCTCTCAGTGTCTGACCCCTGCCCTCAGTGTCTGATCCCTGCCCTCAGTGTCTGACCCCTGCTCTCAGTGTCTGATCCCTGCCCTCAGTGTCTGACCCCTGCCCTCAGTGTCTGACCCCTGCCCTCAGTGTCTGACCCCTGCTCTCAGTGTCTGATCCCTGCCCTCAGTGTCTGACCCCTGTCTGACCCCTGCCCTCAGTGTATGACCCCTGTCTGACCCCTGCCCTCAGTGTCTGACCCCTGCCCTCAGTGTCTGACCCCTGCCCTCAGTGTCTGACCCCTGCTCTCAGTGTCTGACCCCTGCCCTCAGTGTCTGATCCCTGCCCTCAGTGTCTGACCCCTGTCTGACCCCTGCCCTCAGTGTCTGACCCCTGTCAAATCAAATCAAATTTTATTTGTCACATACACATGGTTAGCAGATGTTAATGCGAGTGTAGCGAAATGCTTGTGCTTCTAGTTCCGACAATGCAGTAATAACCAACAAGTAATCTAACTAACAATTCCAAAACTACTGTCTTGTACACAGTGTAAGGGGATAAAGAATATGTACATAAGGATATATGAATGAGTGATGGTACAGAGCAGCATAGGCAAGATACAGTAGATGGTATCGAGTACAGTATATACATATGAGAGGAGTATGTAAACAAAGTGGCATAGTTAAAGTGGCTAGTGATACATGTATTACATAAGGATACAGTCGATGATATAGAGTACAGTATATACGTATGCCTATGAGAGGAATAATGTAGGGTAAGTAACATTATATAAGGTAGCATTGTTTAAAGTGGCTAGTGATATATTTACATCATTTCCCATCAATTCCCATTATTAAAGTGGCTGGAGTTGAGTCAGTGTCAGTGTGTTGGCAGCAGCCACTCAATGTTAGTGGTGGCTGTTTAACAGTCTGATGACCTTGAGATAGAAGCTGTTTTTCAGTCTCTCGGTCCCAGCTTTGATGCACCTGTACTGACCTCGCCTTCTGGATGATAGCGGGGTGAACAGGCAGTGGCTCGGGTGGTTGATGTCCTTGATGATCTTTATGGCCTTCCTGTGACATCGGGTGGTGTAGGTGTCCTGGAGGGCAGGTAGTTTGCCCCCGGTGATGCGTTGTGCAGACCTCACCACCCTCTGGAGAGCCTTACGGTTGAGGGCGGAGCAGTTGCCGTACCAGGCGGTGATACAGCCCGCCAGGATGCTCTCGATTGTGCATCTGTAGAAGTTTGTGAGTGCTTTTGGTGACAAGCCGAATTTCTTCAGCCTCCTGAGGTTGAAGAGGCGCTGCTGCGCCTTCTTCACAATGCTGTCTGTGTGAGTGGACGAATTCAGTTTGTCTGTGATGTGTATGCCGAGGACTTGCTACCCTCTCCACTACTGTTCCATCGATGTGGATAGGGGGGTGTTCCCTCTGCTGTTTCCTGAAGTCCACAATCATCTCCTTAGTTTTGTTGACGTTGAGTGTGAGGTTATTTTCCTGACACCACACTCCGAGGGCCCTCACCTCCTCCCTGTAGGCCGTCTCGTCGTTGTTGGTAATCAAGCCTACCACTGTTGTGTCGTCCGCAAACTTGATGATTGAGTTGGAGGCGTGCGTGGCCACGCAGTCGTGGGTGAACAGGGAGTACAGGAGAGGGCTCAGAACGCACCCTTGTGGGGCCCCAGTGTTGAGGATCAGCGGGGAGGAGATGTTGTTGCCTACCCTCACCACCTGGGGGCGGCCCGTCAGGAAGTCCAGTACCCAGTTGCACAGGGCGGGGTTGAGACCCAGGGTCTCGAGCTTGATGACGAGCTTGTGTCTGACCCCTGCTTTCAGAATAATAGGCACAAAGTATAAAGGATAGACCTACTCACCATTATTCAACTTCTCTGGAGAAATGAACACACACACACCTGTTTTTTTTCCCTTGAGGCCCCCATTATTAGCCAAATAATGATCATTCTGCACAAAACCCTTCATTTAGACAGGCCCACTGGGCTAAAGATGGACAAGCCCCTCTGGCACTTGCCCAAACTGCTTTATGGCCAATCTTTCCGTAGCTATTCAGTTATGCAGGTGTACAAACGAGTCACTGCAAGGGGCAGGACAGGGATTGTCTCTCCTGTACCTATAGATACTGGATGCCCTTGCTGCAACTTGTCCTCACAGGAACAGACTAGTGTTCTTTTGTTAGGAAGGAAGAACAAAATAAAACACAGAGATTCATTCATTCCATCTGGCTGGCATTTACCCTTGAAAAAGAAAGGCTCAATAATAATCCCGTCTGAAGCCCAACAAATGTAATTTATTGTTATATTCATCCCATGACATTCAATTCTTTTGAGAAGGGCATGTAATAATGTTTGCCTACAACAAACAACAATGACATTTGGAGCAGGTCAGTGCAGATAAGAAAAGGGTCACTTGCATATTCTGCATAACACAGTTTTTGTCTTACAGAATAGAATAGTGTTTATATTCTGTAGTCTACATATTATGGAGGACCAAAACTGCCGTAACTAGAAAGAAAGAAATGCACTCATAGATAAATACATAAATAAATAAATGCACATATAAATAGATAAATATATACATGCACACAAATAGATTAATAATTATTTAAATTCTTAATTTTCTTCATTTATATTCTTTCTTCATTTATTTATTTATGTATTTCTTCCTCCAATATGATAATGAGGGGGTGTCAAGCAAACGTATATGGGTGGTAAATAACAAATTGCTCGATTGCATTTGCCTGGTACATGTGTTCAACATTTAAAGACTATGTTTCACATTAGCACCCTCACCAACCAATATTATGTAGCGCAAATAACTATGTATCAATATGATATTTCACCTTTTTTACATTGGAAATTGGAGATAAAATCGATGACATGCTGCTGTGCCGTACGCACACCATGAAAACACACAAAAAGAACATTGTCCTTGCTTGGCGTAGAAACAGGCAGTGGTGTAAAATACTTCCTAAAGACAATATTTGTACTTTTTACTCCTTCCACTTTCCTTGACACCCAAAAGTACTCATTACATTTTGAATGTTTAGCAGGACAGGAAAACATCCCTGGTCATCCCTACTGCCTCTGATCTGGCGGACTCACTAAACACACGTGCTTCATTTGTAAAAGATGTCTGAATGTTGGAGCGTGCTTCTGGCTATCTGTAAATAAAATAAAAAACAAGAAAATGGTCCCATCTGGCTTGCTTAATATAAGTAGTTTGAAATGATTTATACTTTTACGTTTGACTCTTTTATATTTTAAACCAAACACTTTTAAGACTTTTACTCAAATAGAATTTTACTGAGTGACTTACTTTTATTTTAGTCATTTTCTACTAAGGTATCTTTACTTTTCCTCAAGTATGACAATTGGGTACTTTTTCCAGCACTGGAAACAGGTCAACAGTTTTGGAACACTGAGCCATTGACTACACCAAGTGGCTGCGTTAGGAGTGGGTTTGTTTTGACAACAAGACACCGGACTACACCCATACAGTGTATACTGAAAGTATTCAGTCCCCTTGACTTTTTCCACATTTTGTTACATTACAGCCTTATTCTAAAATGTATTACATTGTTTTTTCCCCCACATCAATCTACACACAATACCCCATAATAACAAAACAAGAACAGGTTTTTAAAAATGTTTGCAAATGTATAAAAATAAAAACTGAAATATAAAATGTACATAAGTATTCAGACCCTTTACTCAGTACTTGAAGTACTTGAAGCACCTTTGGCAGCGATGACAGCCTAGATTCTTCTTGGGTATGGCACTACTAGCTTGGCACACCTGTATTTGGGGGGGGGGGGGGGGGGTTTCTCCCATTTTTTTCTGCAGATCCAGGCTGCATCACATCCGGCCGTGATTGGGAGTCCCATAGAGCGGCGCACAATTGGCCAAGTGTTGTCCGGGTTTGGACGGGGTAGGCTGTCATTGTAAATAAGAATTTGTTCTTAATTGACTTGCCTAGTTAAATAAAAGTTAAATATATATATATATACAGTATATATATTTAAAATCCTCTCAAGCTCTGTCAGGTTGGATGGGGAGCATTGCTGCACTGCTATTTTCAGATCTCTCCAGAGATGTTCGATTTGGTTCAAGTCCGGGCTCTGGCTGGGCCACTCAAGGACATTCAGAGACTTGTCCCGAAGCCACTCCTGCTTTGTCTTGGCTGTGAGCTTGGGGTCATTGTCCTGTTGGAAGGTGAACCTTCGCCCCTGTCTGAGGTCCTGAGCGCTCTGGAGCAGGTTTTCATCAAGGGTCTCTCTGTACTTTGCTCAGTTAAACTTTCCCTCGATCCTAACTCTCCCAGTCCCTGCCGCGGGAAAAACATTCCCACAGCATATTGCTGCCACCACCATGCTTCATCATCGGAATGGTGTCAGGTTTCCTCCAGATGTGATGCTTTGCATTCAGGCCAAAGAGTCTTGTTTCTCATGTTCTGAGTCCTTTAGGTGCCTTTTGGCAAACTCCAAGCGGGCTGTCATGTGGTTTTTACTGTGGAGTGGCTTCCGCCTGGCCACTCTACCATAAAGGCCTGATTAGTGCTGCAGAGATGGTTGTCCTTCTGGAAGGTTCTTCCTTCTCCAAAGAGGAACTCTGGAGCTCTGTCAGAGGGACAATTTGGTTATTGATCACCTCCCTGACCAAGCCCCTTCTTCCACAATTTCTCAGTTTGTGTCTGTTTTCACTTGTAGCCTGTGAGAAAGACCCGATCACGTGACAGAGCCATTTGAGTGAGAGGTGCTTCGAGCAAGGCAGGGAGAAGGGAATTATTATTCTATTCAGCCCAAGGGCACAACAGCCACTGGCCGCAAAAGTCATGGATTTTTTTATGGGTCATTACGGCCACACAAAGGGGATGCCACCGCAAATTCGAGGCATTATCAAGTGCTAGTCAAATTGTGAATGAGAGACTGAAGTGTGTACAGTCTGCACATAAAAACAAGCAGAGCTCATGCTTTTCATGAGACTTTTTTCAAACCATCATTAGGCACGTCATGCAGCCTTAGAATGTACAAAAAATCTAAACATATAGCCCAACATTTGTATCACAACTAAAGTTACATAAGTAACTCTAAATTAAGCATTTAGGAGTATGTTTCTTTGTTAACCTCTAAACAATGAATAGCCAGCCGCATGTGTGCATTCCCTCAAATTGTTTGGAGGAAATATCCTTTCTATTTTATTCAATTGTATTCTTCATGCCATAAAATACTATAAAATAATGCCACGGAATTCTAAGCAAATCTTGTCTACTAAATGAACTAGTGTAGCCCACTGCCATATGGTATAGCCATATCAGGACCTAACATAAGGAAAACTCAGAGTATGCTATTCTGTTCTTCTGAAATACACTACATTTTCTTCATATCATATTTTTTTAGAAATATGCTATTTGCTATTCTCTGTCTAAAATAAATAATGGATTCATTGTAAAGGTGTTGGCTATATTACATGGATTTATTAGACTTTTTAAAATGTAGATGTTCCATAGTGGCTTGTAGGCTATGTGTGGAAGCCAGAATATGCTAAATGTGTTTATGTTAATTACCGGTCAATTACCGTGAGAAAAAAATCACGTTGCGACCACCACAGCTCTAATATGGGCCCTGGCCTGTCAGCATGCTGGCCTGTCAGCAATGCCACTCAACCTGAAATGTAACAACAACAAAAAATATGAATAAGAATTAGCATAGTCAGTCAGTAACTTAGCTGACTAGCTAATGAAACATTTGTGTAAATGTGCACAAGCCTAATCAGCCAAATGATAAGAAAACAACACAGCCCATTTGCAGTGAAATTAGGAGGGTCATTTTTCTTGCCAACTTTCAGTCACCAATGCATCAATAAATGGACAGGGGAACAAAGTCATTTGACAAAAACTGTTCAATAAGTCACTAACTAGTCTTTAAAATGTAGCTACCAATTATATAGCTGGTTGTTATTTTCTAGAAAACTAGCTAGAGTCCACTTAGTTAACTAGATGGATAGCTAATGTGAACTGATGGTGGAATTAAGCTAACATTAGCTAGCTTTCCCCCAGCAGTTTCAAGACACACTTACTTTCAATGAGAATAACAGATGCATATTCCACCTTTAATGGCATTTGTATCAACTTTATCAATCAGATGAATAGCTAGCAAATAAACAGTGTACAAAACATTATGAACACAGTCCATGACATAGACTGACCAGGTGAATCCAGGTGAAAGCTATGATCCCCTTATTTATGTCACTTGTTAAATCCACTTCCGTCTGGATGAAGGGGAGGAGACGGGTAAAAGAAAGATTTTTAAGCCTGGAAACAATTGAGACATGGATTGTATATGTGTGCCATTCAGTGGGTGAATGGACAAGACAAAAGATTTAAGTGCCTTTGAATGGGGTATGGTAGTAGGTGCCAGGAGCACAGGTTTGTGTGCAGAACTGCAACACTGCTGGGTTCTTCACACTAAACAGTTTATTGTGTGTATCAAGAATGGTCCACCACCCAAAGGACATCCAGCCAACTTGACACAACTGTGGGAAGCATTGGAGTCAACATGGGCCAGCATCCTTGTGGAATGCTTTCGAACCTTGTAGAGTCCATGTCCCAACGAATTGAGGCTATTCTTAGGGCAAAAGGGGTGCAACTGAATATTAGGAAAAGCAGTAGTGATGTTCTGCCTGTGGCCACTGCTGTCACCGTTGACTAGTCTTCTTCAAGAGTACGAGGAAAGCCCAATACATCCTGTGCCGGTTGAGTAACTCCGAGATTCTAGACAAACATGAGGTCTTTTTGGCACACTTGTCTCCGGAGGAAAAAGGCAATGATGTTGCACTGTTTTTAGAATATCAGGGTTTATTCTCAGATGACATTGGGGACTCGGCCCGATCAAACAACATGCCTATCGAGTGAACTCTGAAAAGAGAGAGAAGATCCACATGGAGTTGGAGTTCATGCTTGTGCACAACATCGCACAACATGGCAACAGTCTGAGGAGTTCGCCCTGTATATTAGTACCTAAAGCAGACGAGTCTTTGCAGTTTTGTTTTGATTTTCGGAAACTTAATGTCGTATCTAAGTCAGACTCCTTCCCTTTGCCCAGGGTCGACAATTGTGTGGACCATGTTGGCGCTGCTAAGTACGTTAGCAAGTTCGATCTTCTGAAGGGATATTATCAGGTCCCTCTAACTGAGCTAAAGAGTTTTGTCACTCCTGATGGTTTGTATTTTTCTACCTTCATTTCCCGTTTCCCTCCGGTTACAATATGCCGGAGCCAAGTTTCAAAGGCTTATGTTTCAAAGGCTTATGCACATCGTGACACGCGGCCTAGAAATTGCTGAAGAAAATTTAGATTATGTGGTCGTATTTAGCACACTTCAGGATATTGGCCCCAACACCTTCAGGATATTGGCAGTCTGTTCAGGCCTTTCGCAGCTGCCAACCTGACAGTTAACCTGGCTAAGAGCGAAATTGGCTGAGCAACAGTCAAATACAGTATCTCTGGAAGGTGGTGAGGCAAGGGGAAGACAGTTCTGACAAAAATGGAGTCCATCAATAGTCGTCAAGTGCCAACTTTTCGCCAGGAACGGCGCCAATTCTTGGGAATGGCCAGTTACGAACTGGATTTTTGCAAGAACTTTTTCCAGGTTGTTGCGCCACTAACAGATTTGACCAGTCTGAAAGTTACTTTCTGTTGAAGCCCCAACTGTCAGGAGGGTTTTGAGAAGACAAATACCCCTTTGGTCTCTGTACCAGCTGTATAAAAAATATTAAATAAATAAAAGTCATATTTACAAAAAAAGTGGCTGTTTTTGTCTTATATTTAATGGTTGACAGCCTGTTTACATTGGAGAAGGTGACACATTTGAGTAGCGACGCATTTAAGCTGATTATGTTGTAAAATGGAAGTTATTTTCTGTTGGTGGTGAGAAACTTGTACAACAAAAATATAGGATACATTTGTTGTTTTAACTGCCCGGCACCCTCCACAGCAACCCGCCAAAGCCCCCGACCATTTCTCCTTTACCCAAATCCAGATAGCTGATGTTCTAAAAGAGCTTCAAAATCTGGAACCTTACAATCAGCCGGGCTAGACAATCTGGACCCTCTCTTTCTAAAATGATCTGCTGAAATTGTTGCAACCCCTATTACTAGCCTGTTCAACCTCTCTTTCATATCATCTGAGATTCCCAAAGATTGGAAAGCTGCTGCGTTCATCCCCCTCTTCAAAGGGGGTGACAATCTAGACCCAAACTGCTACAGACCTATATCTATCCTACCCTGTCTTTCTAAGGTCTTCGAAAGCCAAGTTAACAAACAGATTACTGACCATTTCGAATCCCACCATACCTTCTCCGCTATGCAATCTGGTTTCAGAGCTGGTCATGGGTGCACCTCAGCCACGCTCAAGGTTCTAAACGACATCATAACCGCCATCGATAAGAGACATTACTGTGCAGACGTATTCATCGACCTGGCCAAGGCTTTCGACTCTGTCAATCACAACATTCTTATTGGCAGACTCGACAGCCTTGGTTTCTCAAATGATTGCCTCGCCTGGTTTACCAACTACTTCTCTGATAGAGTTCAGTGTGTCAAATCGGAGGGCCTGTTGTCCGGGCCTCTGACAGTCTCTATGGGTGTGCCACAGGGTTCAATACTCGGGCCGACTCTCTTTTCTGTATACATCAATGATGTTGCTCTTGCTGCTGGTGATTCTCTGATCCACCTCTACGCAGATGACACCACTCGGTATACTTCTGGCCCCTCCTTGGAGCTTCAATGCCATACAACTTTCCTTCCGTGGCCTCCAAGTGATCTTAAACACAAGTAAAACTAAATGCATGCTATTCAATCGATCACTGGCCGCACCTGCTTGCCCGTCCAGCATCACTACTCTGGGCGGCTCTGACTTAGAATACGTGGACAACTACAAATACCTGGGTGTCTGGTTAGACTGTAAACTCTCCTTCCAGACTCACATTAAGCATCTCCAATCCAAAATTAAATCTAGAACCTATATTGCAACAAAGCATCCTTCAATTATGCTGCCAAACATACCCTCATAAAACTCACCATCCTACCGATCCTCGACTTCGTGATGTCATCTATAAAATAGCCTCCATAACTCTACTCAACAAACTGGATGCAGTCTATCACAGTGCCATCTGTTTTGTCACCAAAGCCCCATACACTACCCACCATTGCGACCTGTACGCTCTCGTTGGTTGGCCCTCGCTTCTTACTCGTCGCCAAACCCACTGGCTACAGGTTAAAGCCCCGCCTTATCTCAGCTCACTGGTCACCATAGCAGCACCCACTTGTAGCACGCGCTCCAGCAGGTATATCTCACTGGTCACCCCCAAAGCCAATTCCTCCTTTGGTCATCTTTCCTTCCGGTTCTCTGCTGCCCATGACTGGAACGAATTGCAAAAATCTCTGAAGCTGGAGACTCACATCTCCCTCACTAGCTTTAAGCACCAGCTGTCAGAGCATTTTACAGATCACTGCACCTGTACTTAGCCTATCTGTAAACAGCCCATCTATCTACCTACCTCATCCCCATACTGGTATTTATTTATTTATTTTGCTCCTTTGCACCCCAGTATGTCTACCTGCACATTCATCTTCTGCCGATCATCATTCCAGTGTTTAATTGCTATATTGTAATTACTTCGCCACCATGGCCTATTTATTTCCTTAACTTACCTCATTTGCACTCACTGTATATAGACGTTTTGTTTTATTTTGTTCTACTGTATTATTGACTGTATGTTTTTTTTATTCCATGTGTAACTCTGTGTTGTTGTATGTGTCGAATTGCTACGCTTTATCTTGGCCAGATCGCAGTTGCAAATGAGAACTTGTTCTCAACTAGCCTACCTGGTTAAATAAAGGTGAAATAAATTAAAAATAAGGGGAAGACGTTACAGGCTTTGTTTTTTCCATTTATGTTTTGAGGTTGGTGTCACCTCATTAGTCAGTATGTGTTCATTTTTTCATTTTAGTTTGCGCCCTCTCCAGATTCTCACTGGCAAACTCACAGGCACAGTGTAGCTCTTATTGCAGGACTTTGACACCACTGTGAAATGAGCCACATTAGCTCACCAGTCAACCTACTATGTGTACAGTCGTGGCCAAAAGTTTTGAATGACACAAATATTAATTTTCACAAAGTATGCTGCCTCAGTGTTGTTAGATATTTTTTGTCAGATGTTACTATGGAATACTGAAGTATAATTACAAGCATTTCATAAGGCTTTTATTGACAATTACATGAAGTTGATGCAAAGAGTCAATATTTGCAGTGTTGACCCTTCTTTTTCAAGACATCTGCAATCCACCCTGGCATGTTGTCAATTAACTTCTGGGTCACATCCTGACTGATGGCAGCCCATTCTTGCATAATCAATGCTTGGAGTTTGTCAGAATTTGTCGGTTTTTGTTTGTCCACCCGCCTCTTGAGGATTGATCAACCGTTCTCAATGGGATTAAGGTCTGGGGAGTATCCTGGCCATGGACCCAACATATCGATGTTTTGTTCCCCGAGCCACTTAGTTATCACTTTGCCTTATGGCAATGTGCTCCATCATGCTGGAAAAGGCATTGTTCGTCACCAAACTGTTCCTGGATGGATGGGAGAAGTTGCTCTCGGAGGATGTGTTCGTACCATTCTTCATTCATGGCTGTGTTCTTAGGCAAAATTGTGAGTGAGCCCACTCCCTTGGCTGAGAAGCAACCCCACACATGAATGGTCTCAGGATGCTTTACTGTTGGCATGACACAGGGCTGATGGTAGTGCTCACCTTGTCTTCTCCAGACAAGCTTTTTTCCAGATGCCCCAAACAATCGAAAAGGGGATTCATCAGAGAAAAGGACTTTACCCCAGTCCTCAGCAGTCCAATCCCTGTCCTTTTGCAGTCTGTCCCTGATGTTTTTCCTGGAGAGAAGTGGCTTCTTTGCTGCCCTTCTTGACACCAGGCCATCCTCCAAAAGTCTTCGCCTCACTGTGCGTGCAGATGCACTCACACCTGCCAGCTGCCATTCCTGAGCAAGCTCTGTACTGGTGGTGCCCCGATCCTGCAGCTGAATCAACTTTAGGAGACGGTCCTGGCGCTTGCTGGACTTTCTTGGGCGCACTGAAGTATTCTTCACAACAATTGAACCGCTCTCCTTGAAGTTCTTGATGATCTGCTAAATAGTTGATTATACTTGCCTGTGAAGCCCTTGTTGTGCAAAGCAATGATGACGGCACGTGTTTCCATGCAGGTAACCATATTTGACAGAGGAAGAACAATGATTCCAAGCACCACCCTCCTTTTGAAGCTTCCAGTCTGTTATTCGAACACAATCAGCCTGACCTCCAGCCTTGTCCTCGTCAACACTCACACCTGTGTTAACGAGAGAATCACTGACATGATGTTAGCTGGTCCTTTTGTGGCAGGGCTGAAATGCAGTGGAAATGTTTTTGGGGGGATTCAGTTCATTCGCATGGCAGAGAGGGACTTTGCAATTCATCTGATCACTCTTCATAACATTCTGGAGTATATGCAAATTGCCATCATACAAACTGAGGCAGCAGACTTTGTGGAAATAAATATTTGTGTCGTTCTCAAAACTTTTGGCCAAGACTATATTGAACATTCATATTGCAATGCACAGCCTTACCTATGGATCGGGATCCCATGAAATGTTCACAGCGGTGAAGAGTTTACACAAATGTTAGTGTTGTAGCTCTTATTACAGGACTTTAACTGTGGGAAATCACCTAACCATTAAGCCTATTAATTATTGTATTTTGTTGAATTTATATAACAACATTCTAAACTTGTTATGCATTTTCTAGTCCTGATATGGCATGATTGCACTATTTGTATCTGTTTGCATCAGTTTAAATGTGGGACTTAAATTTTGAAGTCAAACTGCAAATTCCACTTGTGGCTAATCGTTATTGTGGCTAGCTTCACATAGGTGGTGCAAAAGCAGGCAAAGCGATCAAGCAATGTCCCGTGACATTGATCAACCAATGGTATGTTAGATACCACCCACAGACGTTTGACTGACACCCCCTCATTATCATTTTGGAGAAAGAAATACAGAAAGAAATACATTAATAAATATTTAAATTATTACAATTAATTAAAGTTTGAATAATTATATAATACATATATAAATAATTCAGTACATACAGATATGTTGAGAAAATGAATGAATTTTGGTCAGTATTTTAGTATTTCCTTGCACATTTATTTAATTATTTGTGGGTGTATTTATTTATTTATTCATTCATTTGTCTATTTATGTGTGCATTTACATATTTATTTCAAATTACGGCACGTTTGGTCCTCCATAATTGATGTACATTTGAATGTTGGTCAAATTAAATGATATATTCGCGCCTCTGTCAGCATAGACAGCGACAGAATTCGACACGGCTGGAAACATGATGCTCACCTGCTACCCCAGCTCTCAAGGAAGATATATTTAGGGACAACCCACTGGGCAAACACTGGTTGAATCAACGTTATTGTTTCCACGTAATTTCAACGTTGAACCAACGTGGAATATATGATGAATTGACATCTGTACCCAGTGGGAAGGCTAAGTTCCAGAACGCACTGAGAACTATCAAGTCAAGGCTTTTGCTTTCATTTCCATATCATGAAAGACAATAGCGCCGGCAGCAGCGCTCATTACTGCGCATTTGAGTTGTGCGCCATTCGGGTCACTGAATCTCTTTTTGACTTTCTATAATGACGAGTCGCCGACGACATCACAACGGAACGCACCTCAGCAGTAGATGATGGTTAAAGCTATGTAAAATATTCCCATTCTCGTCGGGTAAAGCGATGCCTAGGCTACTGACAGAGAACCATGATTTGCAGAGGATATATTTTGGATAGTCTACTTTGCGAGAGCAAGAGTGTGTGGCTGTCTGTCAAGCACGGAGTCGCTTTGGCGCGCTAAAGCATCGTGGATAAGATGATTGTCAGTTATTTCACGTAGCGAAGCGAACACCAAACAAAACCCACAGCTATAAAATTCCAAATTTGTAGCGGACTTCAGAAAGACGGGTAGGGTGCGCGCCCACCGGTTGCTGTGATGAAACCCTCTCCAGGCAACGGGGTGAACCTCCAGACTCATCGAGAAGAATTGGTGTCCAACGGAGGCTGCGGAATGTCAGACACCGTGACAGCTGTCCAAACCGACACTGGTCCCGGATCCCCCATGACTGACAAGCCGGGAGCAGGAGGAGATACAGACGCCAAAGGAATCCCGCGGCGGAGCAGTATTATCAAGGTAAAAGTTGGGGGGATATTAAATACACCAAACTGACAATACTAAATGGATCCTTAACTGTTCATGAACAGACACACACACATTCACACATACAGTAGCGTTAGATCACACTCCGATCTAGTCATTGAGAGGTGTTTTGGTACTGTCACTCTGCTAATTGCGAAATAGTTGATCTGTGGGTCTAGATAGAGTCTGAAGTGACTGCTTCGCCCTTTCTCCTCCCCTTCTCCCTGTCTCCTCCCCTTCTCCCCCCCCCCCCTTCTCCCTGTCTCCTCTCCTTCTCCCTATATTCTCTCCTTGGACCATACAGTAGCTTTCAGCTTTTTTGTCTTCTCAGATCAATGCTTATAAAGGGAAGGATACAAGGAGAGGAATCCCCTTTATACTATTGAGATGCATCCTAGATCCTTGAGCACCATGCCCATCTCTAGGCCTACTACTAAATTAGCCTTGTTGCGGTTCGTTGTCAAGACAGAAAGCCCGAGATTGATTCCTAGATCTTTGGACTTGGCTGGATGGAATGACGCACCTGACCCTTGACCCAGTTACTGTGCTGGAGTCATTACTTGCACCGATCCAAGCTGGTACCATTATTTAAGCAGGGAGTCATCATTGAGACCACAGTCCCTTTCACAAAGGAGCCCTGCATATACAATTTCATAGACAAAATCTAAAATCAAATACAATATAAAACAGGTAGAATATAGCAAAACACAAATATGAAAGAAAAACTATTACATTCCTCAATAAGAAGGTTCCCAGTTTCTTAATGGGACGATATTGTCATTCGTGACCTCTGGGCTCGTCCAAACACTTTATCTTGTGTCATAGGATTGTTGAATGTTTTATTATACTTTTTATTGATCTCTTGTCGTTGCCAGTTTTGTATGATGCTGATTAATACAGAGGAATGAGTTGGTTGGCCTTGTCGTCAACGTCGGCTCTGGGCCCGTCTGATTCGCTCCCAGCACTTGGCAGGGCAGGAAGTTGGCCAGTTGGCCAATTTCCTCACAGTTCATGTTGCAATGTTGC
This sequence comes from Oncorhynchus mykiss, assembly GCF_057628025.1. Classification (NCBI taxonomy): domain Eukaryota; kingdom Metazoa; phylum Chordata; class Actinopteri; order Salmoniformes; family Salmonidae; genus Oncorhynchus; species Oncorhynchus mykiss. The sequence goes on from NC_143039.1 coordinate 65,579,577, forward strand.
TTTGAGTCATGAGCAGTTAGAGATAGAGATGGTCCCTTACTTACACTCTGTCTCTCTCTGTCTCTCTCTCTCTGTCTCTCTCTATGTCGCTCTCTCTCTGTGTCTCTGTGTCTCTCTATGTCTCTGTCTCTCTATGTCTCTCTCTCTTTGTCGCTCTGTCTCTCTCTCTCTGTCACTCTGCCTCTCTCTCTCTGCCCCTCTCTCTCTGCCCCTCTCTCTCTGCCCCTCTCTCGGTCTCTCTCTCAATTCAATTCAAGGGCTTTATTGGCATGGGAAACATATGGTAACATTGCCAAAGCAAGTGAAGTAGATAATAAACAAAAGTGAAATAAACAATACATTAACAGTAAACATGACACATTTCAAATGTCATATTATGTCTATATACAGTGTTGTAACGATGTGCAAATAGTTAAAGTACAAAAGGGAAAATAAATAAACATAAATATGGGTTGTATTTACAATGGTGTTTGTTCTTCACTGGTTGACCTTTTCTCGTGGCAACAGGTCACAAATCTTGCTGCTGTGATGGCACACTGTGGTATTTCACCCAGTAGTTTATCAAAATTGGGTTGGTTTTCAAATTCTTTGTGGATCTGTGTAATCGGAGGGAAATATGTGTCTCTAATATGGTCATACATTTGCCAGGAGGTTAGGAAGTTTCCACCTCGTTTTGTGGGCAGTGTGCACATAGCCTGTCTTCTCTTGAGAGCCAATTCTTTCCAATGTGTCAAGTAATTATCTTTTTGTTTTTTCATGATTTGGTTGGGTCTAATTGCTCTTTCTCTTCAACCTCTATCTCTTTCCTCTCTGTATCGCTCTTTCATTCTCTCACTCTCTTTGTCTTAAACCTCCCATCTATTTCCTTCTCTCTCTCTCTCTCTCTTCAACCTCTATCTATTTCCTCCTCACTCTCTGTATCTCTGTCTGTCTCTCACTCTTTCTCTCTCAGATGTGGCCAATTAGTGGACGCGGCCAACCCCTGAACACACTTAACAAGAGAGAGGATAGAGAGAGTTTTGTTGATGCTGAGAACGGAATGCAGATGTTTTTTCTATAACATTCCTAGAATGTTTTTTGAACATTACCAATATTTTCTTATGTTTTTATGGAAATGTTTCTTACTGTTCTGAGATCATGCCTTTAAATACAAACATGAGGAAACCTACAGAAAACGATATGCTAAATTACACAAATAACACTGTTTCTTAACGTTCTCAGGAACAATTTGAGAACATGACTTTAAATAGAATCCTGAGGAAACCTACAGAAAACGATATGCTAAATTACACAAATAACACTGTTTCTTAGCGTTCTCAGGAACAATTTGAGAACATGACTTTAAATAGAATCCTGAGGAAACCTACAGAAAACGATATGCTAAATTACACAAATAACACTGTTTCTTAACGTTCTCAGGAACAATTTGAGAACATGACTTTAAATAGAATCCTGAGGAAACCTACAGAAAACGATATGCTAAATTACACAAATAACACTGTTTCTTAACGTTCTCAGGAACAATTTGAGAACATGACTTTAAATAGAATCCTGAGGAAACCTACAGAAAACGATATGCTAAATTACACAAATAACACTGTTTCTTAACGTTCTCGGAACAATTTGAGAACATGACTTTAAATAGAATCCTGAGGAAACCTACAGAAAACGATATGCTAAATTACACAAATAACACTGTTTCTTAACGTTCTCAGGAACAATTTGAGAACATGACTTTAAATAGAATCCTGAGGAAACCTACAGAAAACGATATGCTAAATTACACAAATAACACTGTTTCTTAACGTTCTCAGGAACAATTTGAGAACATGACTTTAAATAGAATCCTGAGGAAACCTACAGAAAACGATATGCTAAATTACACAAATAACACTGTTTCTTAACGTTCTCAGGAACAATTTGAGAACATGACTTTAAATAGAATCCTGAGGAAACCTGATGGAAGTGTTATGAGGAAGTATAGAAATTATTAAGGTTAAGGTTATTAAGGTTATTTAAGGTTATTTCTTAATGTTCTCTGAACGATTTCCAATGTCAAACCAGTTGTAGAATGTTCTCAGAACATTACCAAAAATGTTATTAAATGTAAACATGTTTGAACTTTTAGGAAACGTAATGTTAAAGTAATGAAATAGCAAGAAAGTTCCTTAAATGTGCTGAGAATGTTCCAAAGCCAAGCAACTGTCCAGCACCATTCCCAGAATAACCATGGGACAACCAACTCTAAGAAACATATGGTTCTCAGAACATTATGTGCTCGCTGGGTCGTAAAACTCTCCATCTCCATTTTCTCCTTCTACCCATTGACTTCATTCGTTTCTGCGTTGCCAGGATAGGATTGTCAGAAACAGAAATGTGTTTAGCTTTCTCTCACGCTTCAGGAAAGTTGTGTTGCGTCTACAATAACCAGCTCCGTCCCACGCTGGGCTGTAAGTGACGTTAAATGACTTCTCTTCGCTGCTGCTCGACATACGCCGCTACATTCCACAAGTTTGTTTGATGTGGTGGTTAGCTACATCACATGTCTTACTTGCAACACACAAACTGTGCATCTTTAAAGGGCAGCAGAGTACGACACAGTATGGAACAACAACGCAGCGCAAAATACAAATATACATTTTCATATGGGCGTCTCCAGCGGGAATCAAACCCCCCATACTGGCGTTGCAAGCACCATGCTCAGTGAGCCACATAGCCTACACACTGAAGACTAACACATTTAGGCTTACCACAAGTAGTTGACTACCATGCACTAGCTAGCACCCTAGTTGCTCATTCTCATTCCCCTGCCCATTCCTCCTTGCACAGCCCTGCTGCCCCCATGAAAACAACCTGTATGGTTCATCTCAAGAATTCCTCGGGGTGGGATCAATCCCTGTCTGGTACAGCATGTAGGAAAACTGGGCATATGACATTCCTGGCCTTTTGAATGTAAGTCAGAGGATTTGGCTTCTGTGTGTGTTTTTGGATAGGAGCATGTCAGTAGGGGAGAAGCTCCACATGCTGTTATGCCTCACACAACCCAAACTCACCTCTCTTCTTTTTTTCTCTCCCCCTATTGCTCATTCTCTCTTCTGTCTACTTCTCTTCCCTCCTGTCTTACCCCTCTCTTCCTCTCCTTTTAGTTGGTTAGAGACATTCCCTCCTGTCTTACCCCTCTCTTCATCTCTCCTTTTAGTTGGTTAGAGACCTTCCCTACTGTCTTACCCCTATCCTCTTCTCTCCTTTTAGTTGGTTAGAGACCTTCCCTCCTGTCTTACCCCTCTCTTCCTCTCTTTTTAGTTGGTTAGAGACCTTCCCTCCTGTCTACCCCTCTCCTCCTCTCTCCTTTTAGTTGGAGACCTTCCCTCCTGTCTTACCCCTCTCTTCCTCTCTTTTTAGTTGGTTAGAGACCTTCCCTACTGTCTTACCCCTCTCTTCCTCTCCTTTTAGTTGGTTAGAGACCTTCCCTCCTGTCTTACCCCTCTCCTCCTCTCTCCTTTTAGTTGGTTAGAGACCTTCCCTCCTGTCTTACCCCTCTCTTCCTGTCCTTTTAGTTGGTTAGAGACCTTCCCTCCTGTCTTACCCCTCTCCTCCTCTCTCCTGTTAGTTGGTTAGAGACCTTCCCTCCTGTCTTACCCCTCTCCTCCTCTCTCCTTTTAGTTGGTTAGAGACCCTTCCCTCCTGTGTTACCCCTCTCTTCCTGTCCTTTTAGTTGGTTATAGACCTTCCCTCCTGTCTTACCCCTCTCTTCCTGTCCTTTTAGTTGGTTAGAGACCTTCCCTCCTGTCTTACCCCTCTCCTCCTCTCTCCTTTTAGTTGGTTAGAGATCTTCCCTACTGTCTTACCCCTCTCTTCCTGTCCTTTTAGTTGGTTAGAGACCTTCCCTCTTGTCTTACCCCTCTCCTCCTCTCTCCTGTTAGTTGGTTAGAGACCTTCCCTCCTGTCTTACCCCTCTCCTCCTCTCTCCTTTTAGTTGGTTAGAGACCTTCCCTACTGTCTTACCCCTCTCTTCCTGTCCTTTTAGTTGGTTAGAGACCTTCCCTCCTGTCTTACCCCTCTCCTCCTCTCTCCTTTTAGTTGGTCCGAGACCTTCCCTCCTGTCCTAATTGCACCCCTGAGCTGTCCCAAATGGTAGCCTATTCCCTATATAGTGCACTACTTTGGAACACAGGCCTGTTTTCTCCTCTCTTTTTGTCTAATGCTCATGCTGGGTGGGTGGGTGGGTAGGTAAGGGTGCTCTGGTTAGTACCCTGTCTCAGGGTGGGTAGGTAGGTAAGGGTGCTCTGGTTACTATCCTGTCTCAGGGTGGGTAGGTAGGTAAGGGTGCTCTGGTTAGTACCCTGTCTCAGGGTGGGCAGGTATTTAAGGGTGATCTGGTTAGTACCCTGTCTCAGATTGGGAAGGTATTTAAGGGTGCTCTGGTTAGTACCCTGTCTCAGGGTGGGTAGGTATTTAAGGGTGCTCTGGTTAGTACCCTGTCTCAGGGTGGGTAGGTAGGTAAGGGTGCTCTGGTTAATACCCTGTCTCAGGGTGGGTAGGTAGGTAAGGGTGCTCTGGTTAATACCCTGTCTTAGGGTGGGTAGGCAGGTAAGGGTGCTCTGGTTAGTACCCTGTCTCAGGGTGGGTAGGTAGGTAAGGGTGCTCTGGTTAGTACCCTGTCTCAGGGTGGGTAGGTATTTAAGGGTGCTCTGGTTAGTACCCTGTCTCAGGGTGGGTAGGTAGGTCAGGGTGCTCTGGTTAGTACCCTGTCTCAGGGTGGGTAGGTAGGTAAGGGTGCTCTGGTTAGTACCCTGTCTCAGGGTGGGAAGGTATTTAAGGGTGCTCTGGTTAGTACCCTGTCTCAGAGTGGGAAGGTATTTAAGGGTGCTCTGGTTAATACCCTGTCTCAGGGTGGGTAGGTAGGTAAGGGTGATCTGGTTAATACCCTGTCTCAGGGTGGGTAGGTAGGTCAGGGTGCTCTGGTTAGTACCCTGTCTCAGGGTGGGAAGGTATTTAAGCGTGCTCTGGTTAGTACCCTGTCTCAGGGTGGGAAGGTATTTAAGGGTGCTCTGGTTAGTACCCTGTCTCAGGGTGGGTAAGGGTGCTCTTGTGCCTTCTAAGTAGTACTTTGTCTCTGGGTAGTAACCTGTCTCTGGGTAGTAACCTGTCTCTGGCTAGTAACCTGTCTCTGGCTAGTAACCTGTCTCTGGGTAGTAACCTGTCTCTGGGTAGTAACCTGTCTCTGGGTAGTGCCCTGTCTCTGGGTAGTGCCCTATCTCTGGGTAGTAACCTGTCTCTGGGTAGTAACCTGTCTCTGGGTAGTGCCCTGTCTCTGGGTAGTGCCCTGTCTCTGGGTAGTGCCGTGTCTCTGGGTAGTAACCTGTCTCTGGGTAGTGCCCTGTCTCTGGGTAGTGCCCTGTCTCTGGGTAGTGCCCTGTCTCTGGGTAGTAACCTGTCTCTGGGTAGTGCCCTGTCTCTGGGTAGTGCCCTGTCTCTGGGTAGTGCCCTGTCTCTGGGTAGTGCCCTGTCTCTGGGTAGTGCCCTGTCTCTGGGTAGTAACCTGTCTCTGGGTAGTGCCCTGTCTCTGGGTAGTGCCCTGTCTCTGGGTAGTAACCTGTCTCTGGGTAGTAACCTGTCTCTGGGTAGTGCCCTGTCTCTGGGTAGTGCCCTGTCTCTGGGTAGTGCCCTGTCTCTGGGTAGTGCCCTGTCTCTGGGTAGTGCCCTGTCTCTGGGTAGTAACCTGTCTCTGGGTAGTGCCCTGTCTCTGGGTAGTGCCTATGTCTCTGAGACTGAAGTTCATGTTAGTGGAGATAACGATAAGACAACAGGACTCTGTCATCTACCTGTAAGAATCACAGAGACAAAATGTTGTCTTTGCTTCCTGTTTCGTCACAGTTACGGACACCAAAACACACACAGGTGTGGCGAGTTTCTTTGGAACTTGTTTTATTTATTTTATTTTCAACTGTTTGATGACCTAACAAATTGAGTCTTTGTAGTATTGTATGAGTAGTAATGATTGCCTCATTATGTGTGTGTGCGTGTCTTAGACAACCTAACCACCATATATGGTAATGTGGGAGATCGTGTGTGTTTGAGAGAGAGTTATTTTTATGTGTTTTCTGACTGAGAGAACAGTGTTAGCTTGGGGGGTTGGCAGACAGCTGGAGAGGGATATGGTTTGAGTTGTAGCTCCTCTTACCTGCTACTTTAGTTAACACTGACTGGAATCTTTAGCCCACTTTAGCCTGCTTTGGACCACCTTTACATCAATTCACATTGCTTCAGGCTGTTTTAGAGCAAGTAACCACAGCCAAACAATACACAGCTAGGCCTGTTCTCTGCAACACACACACACACACACACACAGCAGGAGAGTACAGAAGTCTGGATGGTAATCCAGCTGTTGCTATGGAGGAGTGCTGAGGTTAAGTGAGGGCTCTTCACAAAAAATATGTTGGTGTGCGAGAGAGAGAACCATCACTAGATTCATCATCAGCCCCTAACTCACCAAGGCACAAATACTCTGTTCATGCCCTAACAACCAAACAAATATTCACATATTGATTGCTCATACTCCTGTACCCTGCAGCCTCTAGTGTTTCAGTGGGTTTGGGGCTTAGCTGAAGGCCTACAAGAGAGCTCCGGCTGTGACCTTTTCAGCAGAAACTGTGGTTAGATTGCTGTCACAATGACCTTTTCATGTCTGCCTCAAACCTGTATCTCATCTGGAACATCAAAGACTTGTAAAGAAGGAGACACTTCTGGTAAGCTCTTAGTTGGTGGTTTTGACTCGACTATCTGCTGGTTCTGAATTGGTTTGGGCGTTGCGTAGTAAATGGTGTTGAATCATGTTGTTGCTGAGTGAATGACACGACCACTTCATACTTCCTGTTTATCCTCTGCGTTGTAACATTGACTTCCTGTCCCATACGGTATCAAATACGCATCGATGCATTAACACACATACACACTCACATGCACAACAGAGTTGGGGTCAATTTCATTTCAATTCCAGTCAATTCAGGAAGTACACTGAAATAACAATTCTATTCAATGCTTTTCAATGAGGACAATGTGGAATTGGAGTTTGGTTTACTTTCTGAATTGACTGGAACTTAAATGGAATTGACCTCAACCCTGACACACAGACACAAACACACAGATACACACACAGACACACACATACAGGTGCAGAATTGAGACAAATATGATCATAGTTTGTACTAACCTTTTGAATGCTAAGCCACCGTCCAGAAGATGTATAATGTTTTTAGCATGATGGTTTTTGGTGGTGTGTATATGTTTGTGTTTTAACACAGAAATCCCAGATGATCACAGCCAGGTGTTTGAGCCTGCTGGTACCTGCATGTGTGTTTCAGAGCAAAGTATGTCATCAATCATGAGTCTCTAAAGCCTTGTTCACACTGCAGGCCTTAATGCTCGAATCACTTTTGTTTTTCAATTCTGTTTTGGAATACTGACTGGCCAAACAGCAAGTTACAAGTGACCGGACTTGTGTGTGTTCAGACAGCAGTCATTTGCTGACAAGGCTATGCTAGTTGTCATAGTTACGACGAGTGTGTGTGCAGTGGTATAGGATGATTTGTGGTGGTGCTTGTGCTTCCTATCACTCAGAAGTTACATAGCAAGCTAAGGGGACTACAATGCCTGTCATGGACGTTGCCTCAAAGGACAACAGTTCAGGACCAAAGCTTTGTTTATTTTTTATTTTTATTTTTTTCCTCTCTTGCTCTGTCTTCCACCCACACACACACACACACACACACACACACACACACACACACACACACACACACCCACCCCTCAGTCTAAAGTAGCGTGGCTAATTATATAATTCAAGCAGAGGTTACAGACCTTAAAAGGTTACATGGCTCTTTGACGAAAATGTTAGAAGACAGTGAACACAGGGTGTATGTAAGTGTGTTTTCTCACTGTGCTCGTTTACATGTGCACATTGGCCACTTATTTACAACTGAATGAGTGTGTTTGTGTGTGACCAGCTCATCTCTTTTCAAGGTAATGTGTTCAGGGTCTATATTGACGTCAGAGATTAGTGTGTGTGTGTTTTGTATTGATACGTGTAATGAAGTTGTGTGTTTGTGTGTGTGTAGACATATACTCAGCAAAAAAAGAAACATTCCTTTTTCAGGACCCTGTCTTTCAAAGATAATTTGTAAAAATCCAAATAACTTCACAGATCTTTATTGTAAAGGGTTTAAACATTATTTCCCATGCTTGTTCAATGAACCATAAACAATTAATGAACATGCACCTGTGGAACAGTCGTTAAGACACTAACAGCTTACAGACGGTAGGCAATTAAGGCCACAGTTATGAAAACTTAGGACACTAAAAAGGCCTTTCTACTTACTCTGAAAAACACCAAAAGAAAGATGCCCAGGGTCCCTGCTCATCTGCGTGAACGTGCCTTAGGCATGCTGCAAAGAGGCATGAGGACTGCAGATGTGGCCAGGCAATAAATTGCAATGTCCGTACTGTGAGACACCTAAGACAGTGCAACAGGGAGACAGGACAGACAGCTGATTGTTCTCGCAGTGGCAGACCACGTGTAACAACACTTGCACAGGGTCGGTACATCCGAACATCACACCTGCGGGACATGTATAAACATCTCAACTGCCCGAATTACACCAGGAACGCACATTGCCTCCATCACTGCTCAGCCTGTCCACAATAGCCTGAGAAAGGCTTGATGAGGGCTTGTAAGCCTGTTTTAAGGCAGGTCCTCACCAGACATCACCGGCAACAACATCGCCTATGGGCACAAACCCACCGTTGCTGAACCAGACAGGACTGGCAAAAAGTGCTCTTCACTGACGAGTCGCGGTTTTGTCTCACCAGGGGTGATGATCGGATTTGCGTTTATCATCGAAGGAATGAGCGTTACACCGAGCACTCTGGAACGGGATCGATTTGGAGGTGGAAGGTCCGTCATGGTCTGGGGCGGTGTGTCACAGCATCATCGGACTGAGCTTGTTGTCATTGCAGGCAATCTCAGTGCTGTGCGTTACAGAGAAGACATCCTCCTCCCTCATGTGGTACCCTTCCTGCAGGCTCATCCTAACATGACCCTCCAGCAAGACAATGCCACCAGCCATACTGCTCGTTCTGTACATGATTTCCTGCAAGACAGGAATGTCAGTGTTCAGCCATGGCCAGCGAAGAGCCCGGATCTCAATCCCATTGAGCACGTCTGGGACCTGTTGGGTCAGAGGGTGAGGGCCATTCACCCCCAGAAATGTCTGGGAACTTGCAGGTGCCTTGGTGGAAGAGTGAGGTAACATCTCACATCAAGAACTGGCAAATATGGTGCAGTCCATGAGGAGGAGATGCACTGCAGTAGTTAATGCAGCTGGTGGCCACACCAGATACCGACTGTTACTTTTGATTTTGACCCCCCTTTGTTCAGGGACACATTATCCCAGTTCAGGTTAGTCACATGTCTGTGGAACTTGTTCAGTTTATGTCTGTTGAATCTTGTTATGTTCATACAAATATTTACACATGTTAAGTTTGCTGAAAATAAACTCAGTTGACAGTGAGAGGACGTTACTTTTTTTGGTGAGTTTATTACATACAGTATGAAGTGGCCCTATACAGACTTCAATTTAATCAGTCTATTGAATAGGTCACATGGCATTTGCTCCTCTAGCCTAACAGACACGCAAACCTCTGCTGGTGTGAGGCTACCACATGAATCTCATAGAACTACATATCCTAGTTCTAGAGTCTGTTACTGTCTGTCTGCGTCCCAAATAGCACCCTATTTCCCTATAGTGCACTACTTTCGACCAGGGCCCATAGGGTACGGCACTATATAGGGAGTAGGGTGCCATTTGGTACCAATAACATTAATCGGACTTTTAAGCTATACATAGAATAGACACAGGTCTTTGAACTGCGAGAGAAACAAGTCTTTAAATGCATTTGGATGGTATTTCCTGTATGTCCAGTGATTTCACTTGGGTGTGAATGGCTGTGGAGAAACCCTACTGGTACTGTAGATTTAGTGCCACATTGATTTTCTTTGACAGCAGTGCAGCTCTGTATCTAGTACAGTTGTCTGTCTGTGTGTGCAACCAGTGTTTCTGCCATGATATTCTCATAGAAACAGCAGAAAGGCAAGGGATACTCATTCTTTCTCTTCCAGGAACAAGAGAAGAGAGGGAATAGAGAAGAGGGAACCATGAGTTGATAAAGAAGATAAGATGATCAGACATCATTGATCCCTGTTGGGAGAACATCTGTTTGAGGTGGAGTCACATGAAGGAGCAGGGACTTAAACACCACCACCGTTCTCTCTCTTTCTGGTTGTTCATGCAGTGGTTACAATGTGTCACTGATCAAACATTCTCATAGTGTCCACATGGGAAATCTAGTTTTGGTACAGGGATAGACAACTATATATTTTTTGGGGGGTATTTTACCCAATTTTTCTCCCCAATTTCAACCTTGTCTTACTTGCCCCCTAAAGGGCTTGGGAGGCGAAGGTTGAGTCATGCGTCCTCTGAAACATGACCCACCAAACCTCGCTTCTTAACACCCACCCGCTTAACCCAGAAGCCAGCCACACCAATGTGTCGGAGAAAACACTCTCCTAACCCGGACGACGCTGGGCCAATTCTCCCCTTCTCACCTCTGTGACCACACTCAAGTATACATAACAGGAATTTCCACATTCTCTCTTTCCCCCGTCTCCCACTCTTTCTTCCTCTCTCACTCAATCTCTTTCACCCCTCTCTCTCTTTCCCTCTCTCTTTCCCTTTCTTTCTCTCCCTCTTTCTACTGAACAGTCCTACAGTTTACAGTGAACAGGCAAAGGGGCTTTTCATTTGCTCATGCCTGACTAGCCAACTAACCTTTGACCCTGATCAGTTGATGATGCAGGCAACCTTAACAAAATGACATGGTCATTTAACACACAGTTTCATCTAGAGCTTCTGAACAAGGTTGACGCAGATGCAGAAGGAGATGCAGAAGACAGAAGGAGATGCAGAAGACAGAAGGAGATGCAGAAGACAGAAGGAGATGCAGAAGACAGAAGGAGAGGCAGAAGGAGATGCAGAAGGCAGAAGGAGATGCAGAAGGCAGAAGGAGATGCAGAAGGCAGAAGGAGATGCAGAAGGCAGAAGGAGATGCAGAAGGCAGAAGGAGATGCAGAAGGCAGAAGGAGATGCAGAAGGCAGAAGGAGATGCAGAAGACAAAAGGAGATGCAGAAGACAAAAGGAGGTGCAGAAGACAGAAGGAGATGCAGAAGACAGAAGGAGAGGCAGAAGGAGATGCAGAAGGCAGAAGGAGATGCAGAAGGCAGAAGGAGATGCAGAAGGCAGAAGGAGGTGCAGAAGGCAGAAGGAGATGCAGAAGGCAGAAGGAGATGCAGAAGGCAGAAGGAGATGCAGAAGGCAGAAGGAGATGCAGAAGGCAGAAGGAGATGCAGAAGGATATGCAGAAGGCAAAAGGAGATGCAGAAGGCAGAAGGAGATGCAGAAGGCAGAAGGAGATGCAGAAGGCAGAAGGAGATGCAGAAGGCAGAAGGAGATGCAGAAGGCAGAAGGAGATGCAGAAGACAGAAGGAGATGCAGAAGACAGAAGGAGATGCAGAAGGCAGAAGGAGATGCAGAAGGAGATGCAGAAGGCAGAAGGAGATGCAGAAGGCAGAAGGAGATGCAGAAGGCAGAAGGAGATGCAGAAGGCAGAAGGAGATGCAGAAGACAAAAGGAGGTGCAGAAGGCAGAATGAGGTGCAGAAGGCAGAATGAGGTGCAGAAGGCAGAAGGAGATGCAGAAGGCAGAAGGAGATGCAGAAGGCAGAAGGAGATGCAGAAGGCAGAAGGCAAAAGGAGATGCAGAAGGCAAAAGGAGATGCAGAAGGAGATGCAGAAGGCAGAAGGAGATGCAGAAGGCAGAAGGAGATGCAGAAGGCATAAGGAGATGCAGAAGGCAGAAGGAGATGCAGAAGGCAGAAAGAGATGCAGAAGGCAGAAGGAGATGCAGAAGGCAGAAGGAGATGCAGAAGACAGAAGGAGATGCAGAAGACAGAAGGAGATGCAGAAGGAGATGCAGAAGGCAGAAGGAGATGCAGAAGGCAGAAGGAGATGCAGAAGGCAGAAGGAGATGCAGAAGACAGAAGGAGATGCAGAAGGAGATGCAGAAGGAGATGCAGAAGGAGATGCAGAAGGCAAAAGGAGATGCAGAAGGCAGAATGAGGTGCAGAAGGCAGAAGGAGATGCAGAAGGAGATGCAGAAGGAGATGCAGAAGGCAAAAGGAGATGCAGAAGGCAAAAGGAGATGCAGAAGGCAGAATGAGGTGCAGAAGGAGATGCAGAAGGCAGAAGGAGATGCAGAAGGAGATGCAGAAGGCAGAAGGAGATGCAGAAGGAGATGCAGAAGGCAGAAGGAGATGCAGAAGGAGATGCAGAAGACAGAAGGAGATGCAGAAGGCAGAAGGAGATGCAGAAGGAGATGCAGAAGGCAGAAGGAGATGCAGAAGGAGATGCAGAAGGCAGAAGGAGATGCAGAAGGATATGCAGAAGGCAAAAGGAGATGCAGAAGGCAGAAGGAGATGCAGAAGGCAGAAGGAGATGCAGAAGGCAGAAGGAGATGCAGAAGGCAGAAGGAGATGCAGAAGGCAGAAGGAGATGCAGAAGACAGAAGGAGATGCAGAAGACAGAAGGAGATGCAGAAGGCAGAAGGAGATGCAGAAGGAGATGCAGAAGGCAGAAGGAGATGCAGAAGGCAGAAGGAGATGCAGAAGGCAGAAGGAGATGCAGAAGGAGATGCAGAAGGCAGAAGGAGATGCAGAAGACAAAAGGAGGTGCAGAAGGCAGAATGAGGTGCAGAAGGCAGAATGAGGTGCAGAAGGCAGAATGAGATGCAGAAGGCAGAAGGAGATGCAGAAGGCAGAAGGAGATGCAGAAGGCAGAAGGCAAAAAGAGATGCAGAAGGCAAAAGGAGATGCAGAAGGAGATGCAGAAGGCAGAAGGAGATGCAGAAGGCAGAAGGAGATGCAGAAGGCAGAAGGAGATGCAGAAGGCATAAGGAGATGCAGAAGGCAGAAGGAGATGCAGAAGGCAGAAGGAGATGCAGAAGGCAGAAGGAGATGCAGAAGACAGAAGGAGATGCAGAAGGCAGAAGGAGATGCAGAAGGCAGAAGGAGATGCAGAAAGCAGAAGGAGATGCAGAAGACAGAAGGAGATGCAGAAGGAGATGCAGAAGACAGAAGGAGATGCAGAAGGAGATGCAGAAGGCAGAAGGAGATGCAGAAGGAGATGCAGAAGGCAAAAGGAGATGCAGAAGGCAGAATGAGGTGCAGAAGGCAGAAGGAGATGCAGAAGGAGATGCAGAAGGAGATGCAGAAGGCAAAAGGAGATGCAGAAGGCAGAATGAGGTGCAGAAGGAGATGCAGAAGGAGATGCAGAAGGCAGAAGGAGATGCAGAAGGAGATGCAGAAGGCAGAAGGAGATGCAGAAGGAGATGCAGAAGGCAGAAGGAGATGCAGAAGACAGAAGGAGATGCAGAAGGAGATGCAGAAGGAGATGCAGAAGGCAGAAGGAGATGCAGAAGGCAGAAGGAGATGCAGAAGGCAGAAGGAGATGCAGAAGGATATGCAGAAGGCAAAAGGAGATGCAGAAGGCAGAAGGAGATGCAGAAGGCAGAAGGAGATGCAGAAGGCAGAAGGAGATGCAGAAGGCAGAAGGAGATGCAGAAGACAGAAGGAGATGCAGAAGACAGAAGGAGATGCAGAAGGCAGAAGGAGATGCAGAAGGAGATGCAGAAGGCAGAAGGAGATGCAGAAGGCAGAAGGAGATGCAGAAGGCAGAAGGAGATGCAGAAGGCAGAAGGAGATGCAGAAGGCAGAAGGAGATGCAGAAGACAAAAGGAGGTGCAGAAGGCAGAATGAGGTGCAGAAGGCAGAATGAGGTGCAGAAGGCAGAATGAGATGCAGAAGGCAGAAGGAGATGCAGAAGGCAGAAGGAGATGCAGAAGGCAGAAGGCAAAAGGAGATGCAGAAGGCAAAAGGAGATGCAGAAGGAGATGCAGAAGGCAGAAGGAGATGCAGAAGGCATAAGGAGATGCAGAAGGCAGAAGGAGATGCAGAAGGCAGAAGGAGATGCAGAAGGCAGAAGGAGATGCAGAAGACAGAAGGAGATGCAGAAGACAGAAGGAGATGCAGAAGGAGATGCAGAAGGCAGAAGGAGATGCAGAAGGCAGAAGGAGATGCAGAAGACAGAAGGAGATGCAGAAGGAGATGCAGAAGGCAGAAGGAGATGCAGAAGGCAGAAGGAGATGCAGAAGGCAAAAGGAGATGCAGAAGGCAGAATGAGGTGCAGAAGGCAGAAGGAGATGCAGAAGGAGATGCAGAAGGAGATGCAGAAGGCAAAAGGAGATGCAGAAGGCAAAAGGAGATGCAGAAGGCAGAATGAGGTGCAGAAGGAGATGCAGAAGGAGATGCAGAAGGAGATGCAGAAGATAGAAGGAGATGCAGAAGGAGATGCAGAAGGCAGAAGGAGATGCAGAAGGAGATGCAGAAGGAGATGCAGAAGGAGATGCAGAAGGCAGAAGGAGATGCAGAAGGAGATGCAGAAGGCAGAAGGAGATGCAGAAGGAGATGCAGAAGGCAGAAGGAGATGCAGAAGGAGATGCAGAAGGCAGAAGGAGATGCAGAAGGAGATGCAGAAGGCATAAGAAGATGCAGAAGGAGATGCAGAAGGCAGAAGGAGATGCAGGCGGAGATGCAGAAGGCAAAAGGAGATGCAGAAGGAGATGCAGAAGACAGAAGGAGATGCAGAAGACAGAAGGAGATGCAGAAGACAGAAGGAGATGCAGAAGACAGAAGGAGATGCAGCAGGAGATGCAGAAGGCAGAAGGAGATGCAGAAGGAGATGCAGAAGACAGAAGGAGATGCAGAAGGCAGAAGGAGATGCAGAAGGAGATGCAGAAGGCAGAAGGAGATGCAGAAGGAGATGCAGAAGACAGAAGGAGATGCAGAAGGCAGAAGGAGATGCAGAAGGCAGAAGGAGATGCAGAAGGAGATGCAGAAGACAGAAGGAGGTGCAGAAGACAGAAGGAGATCAAATCCAATTTATTTATAAAGCCCTTCTTACATCAGCTGAAATCTCAAAGTGCTGTACAGAAACCCAGCCTAAAACCCAAGCAATGCAATGCAGGTGTAGAAACACGGTGATGAGGAGATGCAGAAGACAGAAGGGTCTTCTGAAGAAGGCTGTGCCTTTACAACTGCTAAGGTCCTACATCTATTTGTTTTGTCAATTTCTCTATGGGTTTTTGTGTGGGTTTAGATTGAATTTATTCTGAATAATAAAAAATATATAAAAAGGTTGACCCCTTTTTCTCCCCAATTGGTAGTTACAGTCTTATCCCACTGCTGCAACTGCCTCTCCCGAGTCCGTAGGGCAAAGGTCAAGAGCCATGCGTCCTCTGAAACACGACCAGGCCAAGCCGCACAACTTCTTGACACACTGCTCACTTAACCCGGAAGCCAGCCTCACCAATGTGTCAGAGGAAACAGAGCAGCTGGCGACTGAAGTCAGCTTGAAGTTGGCCGTCCTGCCACAAGGAGCTGCTAGAGCACGAAGGGACAAGGAAGTTCCAGTCTGCCAAACCCTCCCCTAACGACGCTGGGCCAATTGGGTCGCCGGGTCACAGCTGGCTGTAACACAGCCTGGGATCGAACCCGGGTCTGTAGTGATGCTTCAAGCACTGCAGTGCCTTAGGCCGCTGCACCACTCGGGAGGCCCACATTTTTTTAGGTTTAAATCTGTTCTTGTGTACTGACTAGGCTGAATGATAAGGTCGCCAGTCGTCATTGGCCGCGTCAGGGCACTTTTCAATGTGTGTTAACGTGATTGGATTACAGGACGCAACAGTGTTCCCTCTGTCTTTCCTGATGCTCCATCATTCTGTCAGACTCCATCATTGATGCTGCTACTGATTCTCTTTGACGTTTTTTTTCTAGAGCTAGATATATCTGTAATTAAATAAACCCACCCCACCACCCCAAACAATGTTGTCATCCTTCCCTTTAATCTCTCTCTCTCTCTCTCTCTCTCTCTCAAGCTGCCCTTTTGAGTGGTTGATTGTGCGGAAGAGTGATTTAGAACTCAGACGATTTGGATTTAGAATTCTCAAAGCCCATCAGTGTTTGATTAATGGGTTAAGGGTGAAGGGCAAATGCACTCTGACACATGATATCAGAAGAAACAACTACAGAGTGTAATGAACCTGTGCTGGTTGGAGTGTAGATTCATCTGTATTAATATCTTTCTCCCTTTCCCTCTGCTCCACTCTCTCTCCACTTTCCCAAATTCCTCCTATCGCTTCCCCTCTGTTTCCCTCCCTCCATCCCTCCCTTTGAACCTCCCTCTGTCTCTCTGTAGGATGGTTCTCGTGCTGGTCGTGAGAGGAAGAAGACGGTCTCCTTCAGCAGCAGTCTCTCTGAGAGGAAGATCAGCAGCGCTGCAGACTGCATCAGTGCTATGGTGGGGAACATCACCTATTACACACACTAGTTATAAACTATACAGTTCTGCTGTGGCAGTGTCTGTTGGTTTCAGTTATTCATTAGTGCACACCGTTGAAAAACGTTTCGCAACGGAAAACGAAAACAGACGTTTTTCATTGGCCAGGTAGTCTATTTCGTCCAGTTTGCTTCCCAGTGAATAGGATCAAGGTCTGTGCATAATTGACGTGCTGTTTGTGTCAGGTGAGGGGTACTGAGCTGCGGAAGGTGCGCTCCAACTCACGTGTCTACCAACGCTACTACCTGCTGGAGTCAAGTCTGCAGGCCCTGCGATGGGAGCCCTCCAAGAAGGAGTCAGATAAGGCCCGCATCGCCGTCTCCTCCATCAGAGAGGTAGGTACACACCCAGGAGGAGAACAAAGTGGAGACAGGGATGCTATTAATCATAATAGAGTTAACTCCTGATAAATGCAATGGCTGGGGAATGCCATGAGTGAGTTTATGCACTGAACCAGAACTATTTTAATTGGATAATCTGCAAGACATTAAAATGGAGTTTGCACTCATCAGGAGTTGACTATTCTTCAGCACTGTCTTGGAGCCAAATAGAACAATCAGTCAGTGAAGGAACTCGGTGAAACAATAGGAACAGTTGACTCCTTGTATACTGTTCCTATTGTTTCACCGAGTTCCTTCACTGACTTTTGATTGGATCCTTCTTTGTGTCATTCCAGGTCCGCACCGGCCGCAACACAGAGACATTTAGGACCAACAGCATCTATGACCAGATCTCTGAGGACTGTGCCTTCTCTATCATCTATGGAGAGACCTATGAAGCTCTGGACCTGGTAGCTAACTCTGCAGAGGTGGCCAACGTTTGGGTAACTGGCCTGAGGTAGGATACATGTCGTCAATGTCTTGCTGGGTTGCCAGATCTTGATGTAGAATACATGTCGACAAAGTATTTCCGGGTTGCCAGATCTGGTTGTGCTGTAGTTTAGCCAACTCTCCATGGCCTAGTGATGTCATACTGTAACAACCTGAAGATCCACTGGCAGCGAAATGGAAGTCCCAGTGAGACAATGAAGTGAATGAAAACAATTGGAAGAGTTGGCTCATCTCCCATTTTATTCCCTACCCTAGTATCTTTAAATTATGACGACATCTCCTTGTAATCCTTCTCTGTCTCATCCTAGGTATCTGATTCTGTATGGGAAGCATGCCATGGATATGATAGCCAGCAGTGAGGACAGCCTTCGTCTCGTCTGGCTAGCAGAGATGTTCTCCTCTAAGGTTGTTTCAAATGGACTCGGTGGAAGAGAGGAGGAGGGGATCAGTTTGCGGTCGGCGGTAGGACTGATCAAGAGTGTTAACCCTGGAGTGAGGAGTGGGAAAGTAGAACGCAGGTTTAAGGAGCTCCATCGAATCAAAGAGAGGACGAGGGGGGCTCGGACAACTGGAGTTGGAACTGATGTTGGGGCTGTGGCTCTACCTGAAGCAATGGTTGGGACTTCAGTTGTAGCTGGAGCTGGGACTGGTTCTGGGGATGGAATTGAGGTGGTCGGTAAAGGAGATGGGGCTGGGACTAGAACTGAGGTGGTCGGTAAAGGAGATGGGGCTGGGACTAGAACTGAGGTGGTCGGTAAAGGAGATGGGGCTGGGACTAGAACTGAGGTGGTCGGTAAAGGAGATGGGGCTGGGACTAGAACTGAGGTGGTCGGTAAAGGAGATGGGGCTGGGACTAGAACTGAGGTGGTCGGTAAAGGAGATGGGGCTGGGACTAGAACTGAGGTGGTCGGTAAAGGAGATGGGTCTGGGACTAGAACTGAGGTGGTGGGTAAAGGAGATGGGGCTGGGACTAGAACTGAGGTGGTGGGTAAAGGAAACTCAGACAACAGAAGAGGAGAAATAGAGGACAGGGTCACCAAGGAGGAGTTCATTGAGGTATTTCACGAACTTTGCACCCGACCGGAGATCTACTTCCTGCTTGTGCAGTTCTCTAGCAACAAGGAGTTCCTGGATACCAAGGATCTGATGAAGTTCCTGGAGGCTGAGCAGGGCGTGGCTCAGGTAAGGATTGGGAAGAGGAAAATTATACCAGAAGAACTGTTCTTGTGTTTTCTCTCTCCCTGTTTCTCCTCTCTTTTCCTTATCTTTTGTCCTTCTTAGCTCTGTCTAGATGATAAGAAATAAAGTGTCCCTGCAATTAGGGCTGTGGCGGTCAATTTTGTCAGCCGGTGATTGTCATGCAATAACTGCCGATCTCACGGTAATTGACCAACAATTAACATAAACACATTTAGCATCTCCTGGCTTCAACGCACAGCCTACAAGCAAGACACTGATGCAGACCTTTGGAACATCTACATTTTAAAAAGTCTAATAAATCCATGTAATATAGCCTACACCTTCACAATAAATCCATGATTTATTTTAGACAGGTCTAAAGAAAGTGAAGTGAAATGAAGCCTATTTCAGAATAACAGAATAGCATATTCTGAGGCTATGCCATATGGCTGTGGGCTACACTAGTTCATTTAGCAGACAAGATTTGCTTAGAATTCTGTGGCATTATTTTATAGTATGAATAATACAATTGAACATACAGTAGCTGAATAAAATAGAAAGGATATTTTCTGCGGGAGTTCTCACTATTCTGTGTTCAGCAGTTAACAACGACACATGTCCTCCCATATGCTTAATTTAGAGTTATTTGTGCGCACTGTGCCTATTCAATATTTCTCATTGTTGGGTCTGTATGTTTTTGGACCATCATTTCGTCCTCCAGTTTAGATGGACGTCATACTATATTTGTGTCTTCCCTTCTCTCCAGCCTATTTTATGGACAACGGCGTTTTTATTGATTGCTTGTCAGTGTCAGCAGAGTTGACTAGCCTTAAATTTGACATATTATAAAAGATTCTGCTAATGTCTCCAGTCATATAAAGTGCAGTATAGTTGCTTGAAATATGTTTATAAAAGGCCACATTTTTCCTATGCAAATGAAGAAGAAACGTATCTGTTATAGCCTGGGCCTACTAGCAGCACGAGAAAGCTAGGATCCTCTTTTAAATAGTGGCCAGTCAAAACTGTTTTCACACATGATTGTGTAATGACTGAGTTTATAAGAACACATCTTTCACTAGGCTCTGTAGGCTACGTGCTCTCTAAGCGTGTTCCATGGTGCTAGGCCTAGGCTACATTTGGAGTTATTTGGCCACTTTAGTTGTGATACAAACCGTATCAAAACATATAGACCTATGGGCTAGGTTACGTGATGTGTGTGGCTACGATTTGAAAAAGTCTGGGGAAAAAAAGAATGCGCTGCTTCTTGCCTTATGCTGGGCATCATTCAGTGATAATACATAATTCACAAATTATAATATTGTCAGCCATCAGACTATTCTTAATTTAATCTTGTCTTTACATATATTACATAATATATGTGTGAAATTAGTTTTGATTTAGAAAAAATACGTATCATTTTTGCACTTAAATAGATAATGGAGGACGCTTTTCCCGTAGTTCATTTTCATGCCAGCTAGGTAGGCTATACTCATGTTGTAAAGCGAAGCAATGTGCTTAATATTAGTAAAGTTGAGAAATAAATATAGTAGTCCTAGATTATAGAAATCTGATGGGATCCTCCTCTTTTTAATAGAGGCCATCAAAACTCTACAATTGCATAGCCCGTAGAAATGTTGCGCAATTAGTAATTAGAGGAACAATAGAGCTCTGAATACCAGGCCATTAGAGACGGGCAATTAGCAAGTTTGGTATGCTTCTAATAACCATCAGCAGCATCAGAGCACAGTTTTGGAGATGCCTAGTTACCGTGACTAAACGGTCATGTAGAATTTGACTGCAGTCATGACTCGTGACCACCGGTATGGCGGTAAAATGGTCACCATAACAGCCATAACTCCAATGGACAGTTGTTGTGTCAGGTTTTACCGAATAGAACTACAGTACTAGTCAAAAGTTTGGACACACCTACTCATTCAAGGGTTTTTCTTTATTTGTACTATTTTCTACATTGTAGAATAATAGTGAGGACATCAAAACTATGAAATAACACATATGGAATCATGTAAGAACCAAAAAAGTGTTAAACAAATCAAAGTATATTTAAGATTCTTCAAAGTAGCCACCATTTCCCTTGATGACAACTTTGCAGACTCTTGGAATTCTCTCAAGCAGCTTCACCTGGAATGCTTTTCCAACAGCCTTGAAGGAGTTCCCACATATGCTGAGCACTTGTTGACTGCTTTTCCTTCACTCTGCGGTCCAACTCATCCCAAACTATCTCAATTGGGTTGAAGTTGGGGGACTGTGGAGACCAGGTCATCTGATGCAGCACTCCATCACTCTCCTTCTTGGTCAAATAGCCCTTACACAGCCTGGTGGTGTGTTGGGTCATTGTCCTGTTGAAAAACAAATGATAGTCCCACTAAGCGCAAACCAGATGGGATGGCGAATCGCTGCAGAATGCTGTGGTAGCCATGCTGGTTAAGTGTGCCTTGAATTATAAATGAATGTCACCAGCAAAGCACCATCACACCTCCTCCCCCATGCTTCACGGTGGGAACCACACATGCAGAGATCATCTGTTCACCTACTCTGCGTCTCACAAAGACACGGTGGTTGGAACCAAAAATCTCAAATTTGGATTGCAAGTTCTTGAAATGTTCTGTATTGATTGACCTTCATGTCTTAAAGTAATGATGGACTGCCATTTCTCTTTGCTTATTTGAGCTGTTCTTGCCATAATATGGACTTTGTCTTTTACCAAATAGAGCTATCTTCTGTATACGGCACAGATTCCCCCCTCCCCTAGAGGTGGAAATCACCCCTACCATGTCACAACACAACTGATTGGCTCAAATGCATTAAGGAAAGAAATTCCACAAATTATCAAGGCACAACTGTTAATTGAAATGCATTCCAGGTGACTACCTAATGAATCTGGTTGAGAGAATGCCAAGAGTGTGGAAAGCTGTCATCAAGTCAAAGGGTGGCTACTTTGAAGAATCTCAAATATAAAATACATTTTGATTTGTTTAACAAATTTTTGGTTACTACATGATTCCATGTGTTATTTCATAGTTTTGATGTCTTCACTATTATTCTAAAATGTAGAAAATAGTAAAAAATAACGAAATAACCTGTAATTAGTAGGTGTGTCCAAACTTTTGACTGGTACTGTATGTCACTTCAAGAGAATCTCTCTGTTCTGCTCTCACCTCCCTGTCTAGGTGACTGAAGACACCAGTCTGGAGCTCATCCAATCCCACGAGCCGTCGGAGGAGGGCCGTCGCCAGGGCTGCCTCTCATTGGACGGTTTCACCAGCTATCTTACGTCCATGGAGTGCCACTTGTTTGACCCGGAGCACAGCAAGATGTGCCAGGACATGAGCCAGCCCTTATCCCACTACTACATCAACTCCTCCCACAACACCTACCTCATCGAGGACCAGTTCAGGGGGCCCTCTGACATCACCGGCTACATCCGGGCTTTAAAGATGGGCTGCAGGTGTGTGGAGGTGGACGTGTGGGACGGCCCTGACGACGAACCCGTGGTTTATACTGGTTACACCCTCACCTCGCCTGTCCTGTTCCGCTGTGTCCTGGACGTGATTGGGTGCTTTTCATTCGCAGCGTCAGAGTGTCCTCTAATCCTGTGCTTGGAGAACCACTGCTCCCCCTGCCAGCAGAGAGTCATGCTCCAGCACCTGAGGAGGATACTAGGGGAGAGGTTGTACACAGGGCCCCTCGGGGAAGGGGAGGGGTACCTGCCCTCTCCCCATGCCCTGAGGGGCAAGATCCTTCTGAAGGGGCAGAAGTTGAAGGAGGGGTGTGGTGAGACGGAGGGGGATGTGACTGATGAAGACGAGGGGGCGGAGATGTGCCAGAGGATGAAGGCTGGTAACAGTGAAGGAGGAGGAGGGGAGGGGGGACAGAAAGGTGGCGGGGGGGGTGTTACTAGTAGCGTGAAAACCCTGACCCCTGCTCCTCCCTCTAAACGGTTCCATCTTCTGAAGGAGCTCTCGGACTTGGTGACTCTGTGCAAGTCGGTACGCTTCACGGACTTCCAGAAGTCTTTCTCAACCCAGAAACCCTGGGAGTTCTGCTCGTTCAACGAGACCCTAGCGGTGCGCTGCGCCAGCGAGCGCCCGGGAGACTTTGTCAACTACAACAAGCGCTTCCTGTCGCGGGTCTACCCCAGCGCCATGCGCATCGACTCCAGCAACATGAACCCACAGGACCTGTGGAAGTGCGGTTGCCAAATTGTGGCTATGAACTACCAGACGCCCGGGTTGATGATGGACCTAAACATCGCCTGGTTCCGCCAGAACGGGAATTGTGGGTACGTGCTGCGACCCACCATCATGCGACAGGAGGTTTCATATTTCAGCGCCAATACAAGAGAATCTGTGCCGGGTGTGTCCCCTCAGCTGCTCCATGTTAAGGTGAGTGGCTAGCAGATTACCACCATGTGGTCTGTCTATTTCTATCAGTTTAATAGAGGCTCCTACACACTGCCTGGCTGGTTGACTCCTTCATGGTTAATAGAGGCTCCTACACACTGCCTGGCTGGTTGACTCCTTCATGGTTAATAGAGGCTCCTACACACTGCCTGGCTGGTTGACTCCTTCATGGTTGAATGGTATTGTTTGTAATTTAGTACACTTCTCTTGCACCTGAATTAAAATAAGATGTGGGAACATTTCAATCAAACAAACAAACTAACACACAAATTGACACTCAAACAATCAACAAACCAATCCATCCATGCAGGTGATCAGTGGTCAGAACTTGCCCCGCCCGTGTGGTTCTGGAGCTAAAGGAGATGTGGTGGACCCGTACGTCTACGTGGAGATCCATGGTATCCCTGCCGACTGTGCCGAGCGCCGCACCCGCACGGTGGTGGAGAACGGAGACAACCCCATCTTCGACGAAAGCTTTGAGTTCCAGATCAACCTGCCTGAGCTGGCTATGGTGCGCTTCGTGGTGCTTGATGATGAATTCATAGGGGACGAGTTCATAGGTTAGTACTGGAACGAGGGCAAAGGTCAGCAGGTCAGTAGTGGCGGGAGGGCGAAGGTCATCTCTGCACGGACTGCTAGTCCGGTGTCCAGTCTGCTTTGGGTTGAACTAGTGATACTACAACAACTTTTCAGCCATATGAAGGTCATCGACTAGTTCACTGAGGAAGTATCACTAGCTAAGATAAAAAAACACTTGGTAGCAGTTAAAGAGTGAGTGAACATTCACTATCTTCTCATGGTCATTTCATTGTCTAACACCACTGTACATCAATTTTAATCTCCCCTGTTTTACCACAGGTCAGTATACCATTCCCCTGGAGTGCTTACAGCCAGGCTACCGGCACGTACCATTACAGTCTCTGATGGGGGAGGACCTCCCCTACGCCCGGCTGTTCGTCCATGTGGCTCTCACCAACCGGAGAGGAGGGGGCAAGTCCCACAAGCGAGGGCTGTCTGTGCGAAAGGCGAGGCGAGGGAGGGAGTACGCTGCACTCAGGGACCTGGGGGTCAAAGCCTTGGATGATGTTTTCAAAATGGCGGCCCCGTCATTGAAGGAAGCCACAGACATGCGGGAGAACATGCAGGTGAGGAGGAGAGGAGGATAGTCATTTGTCATATAGACAGTCACCATTTTCAGATTGAAGGACAGAAATACCTGTATACCTGTATTTACAACAGATGATGTCCAGCTCAGAATAGCCAAGTCAACTTCAGGTATATATCCCAACCCCTTGAGGGTCCAATCTCAGTGATCACTAAATTATGACTCAGCTAAAGATGGCTGACATGGTCATTTCTCCAGAGACATCAACAGCTATAGACTGAATGGAGGAAAACAACACAGAACCAGTGAGATAATATTTACTGTGTCTAAACTGGCAATTTAGCCTGATCTATGAAGCTCTGCTTTAGACTGACAGGTTATGGAAAGGTTATGGAAAGGTTATGGTACCTTTAACTGTTACCATTAGTCTGGCTGTCTAAGTGATATGGAGTTGCTCTAATCTGTTTAGTCTGGAGATGACTGGGATTCATGCCAGACTATGATGTCGTAGACTAATGCACTAATGCAAACAGATTGGGTACGCATGCATGCACACGCACACGCACACGCACACGCACACACACACACACACACACACACACACACACACACACACACACACACACACACTCACACACACTCACACACACCTAAACAGAAGTAAACTCTGAAGGCAAGCATCATGACATCATGAAGAGATTAGAACAGCCTCTCTGACAATGTCAGTTGTTAAATCAAACTTTTTGATTTAGATTTTAGAGGTTGAATGACCATAATAATAATTCATTTAATTAGTGTGGTAGTGACACATTCGATTTGTGGTTGTCTCTTTAATTATGTACTCATAAAGCTTCTAAAATTCAATCAGATGTTCTCTCAGTGATGGTATCCCAGGAAACCATGTGACAGTTTGTTCCATGAATAAACCCTCAGCAACTCTAATCACTCAGTAGGGGATTACAGTATGTAATCCCACTGCATCACCAATACAGGGAAAGTGTGTGTGTGTGTGTGTGTGTGTGTGTGTGTGTGTGTGTGTGTGTGTTTATATATGGTGCCTTCAGAAATGATTCAGACCCCTTCACTTTTTACACATTTTGTTACATTACAGCCTTATTCTAAAATTGATTAAATATTATTATTTTATCAGCAACCTACACACGATACACCATTATGACAATGCAAAAACAGAAAGTTTAGCCAATGTATGAAAAATAAAAAATAGAAATACCTTATTAACATAAGTATTCAGACCCTTTGCTATGAGACTCGAAATTGAGCTCAGGTGCATCCTGTTTCCATTGATCATCCTTGAGATGTTTCTACAACTTGATTGGAGTCCACCTGTGGTAAATTCAATTGATTGGACATAATTTGGAAATGCACACACCTGTCTATATAAGGTCCCACAGTTGACAGCACATGTCAGAGCAAAAACCAAACCATGAGGTCGAAGGAATTGTTCGTAGAGGTCCGAGAAAGGATTGTGTCAGGGCACAGATCTGGGGAAGGGTACCAAAAAATGTCTGCAGCATTGAAGGTCCCCAAGAACACTGTGGCCTCCATCATTCTTAAATGGAAGAAGTTTGGAACCACCAAGACTCTTCCTAGAGCTGGCCACCCAGCCAAACTGAGATGGGCCTTGGTCAGGGAGGTGACCAAGAACCTTATGGTCAATCTGATAGAGCTCTAGACTTCTTCTGAGGAGATGGGAGAACCTTCCAGAAGGACAACCATCTCTGCAGCACTCCACCAATCAGGCCTTTATGGTAGAGTGCCCAGACAGAAGCCACTCCTCAGTGCAAGGCATATGACAGCCCACTTGGAGTTTGCCAAAAGGCACCTAAAGGCTCTCCGACCATGAGAAACAAGATTTTCTGGTCTGATGAAACCAAGATTGAAGTCTTTACCCTGAATGCCAAGGTCACGTCTGGAGGAAACCTGGCACCTTCCCTACAGTGAAGCATGGTGGAGGCAGCATCATGCTGTGGGAATGTTTTTCAGAGGCAGGGACTGGGAGACTAGTCAGGATTGAGACAAAGATGAACGGAGCAAAGTACAGAGAGATCCTTGATGAAAACCTGCTCCAGAGCGCTCAGGACCTCAGACTGGGGCAAAGGTTCACCTTCCAACAGGACAACGACCCTAAGCACACACCCAAGACAACGCAGGAGTAGCTTCGGGACAAGTCTCAATGTATTTTAGTGGCCCAGCCAGAGCCCGGACTTGAATCCAATTGAACATCTCTGGAAAGACCTGAATATAGCTGTGCAGCAACGCTCCCCATCCAACCTGACAGAGCTTGAGAGGATCTGCAGAGAAGAATGGGAGAAACTCCCCAAATATAGGTGTGCGAAGCTTGTAGCATCATACCCAATAAGACTCGAGGCTGAAATCGTTGCCAAAGGTGCTTCAACAAAGTACTGAGTAAAGGGTATGAATACTTATTTAAGTGTGATATTTCAATTTTTTATTTTTAATAAATTGGCAAATTTAAATTATTAACAGTTTTTTCATTATGGGATATTGTGTGTAGATTGATGCGGGGGGGGAAACTATTTTAATCCATTTTAGAATAAGGATGTAACGTAACAAAGTGTGGAAAATGTCAAAAGGTCTTAATACTTTTCGTAGGCACTGTACATGCGTGTTGCCTTAACCCCCCCCCCCCCTCGCCTCGCTTTCTCTCTCTGTCCCTGTAGAACTCGGTGGCAGTGTTCAGGGATCTGTGTGGGGTGTCAGCGGTGGCTAACCTCATGCAGTGTGTGTTGGCCCTGGGGGCCCGAGTTTCGGGTGCTGACGGGGCCCCCCTGCTGCTGTTTGAGTTGAAGGAGCAGTACCCCTCCATGGAGTCTCAGGGGCCCCTGCCGGACGTCCTACGCAGGGTGGTGTCCACTTACGAAATGGTGAGAAATAATTAATTAATCAATCAATCCTTCACATTCAATTTTTTTGTAGGGCTTTGGGTTGTGAATACAAATTAAATGAAGTTGATTGTTTCTTTCTGATTATTTGATGTTTTTAACTACTCTTTCTCTATGGCCCTCTCCTCTATCTCCCTTCCCCCTCTCTCTCTCGCTCTGCCTTCTCTTGCTCTCCCTTCCCCCGCTCTCTCGCTCTCCCTCACTCTCTCTTTCTTTCTCCATCGCTCTCTCTCTTCCCCTCTCTTTCCCTTCCCCCCCTCCCTCGCTCTCCCTTCCCTCGCTCCCCCTTCCCCCACTTTCTCGCTCGCTCTCCCTTCCCCACTCTCCCTTCCCCCTCCCTCTCTCACTCTCACTCTCCCTTCCCCCTCCCCCCTCCCTCTCTCTATCTCCCTTCCCCCTCCATCTCCCTGCCTCCCTCTCTGCCTCTCTCTTTGCCAGCACCCCCCTTCTCTCTCTTTCTCCCATACCTCGAAGTAGTGTAATTGATGCTTGGATGCTTGGCCCGTCAGATAGCTTTTTTAAAAATTGAACCGTCCACTGGGCAGATAGCTGTGCTTTTAATTGAACAATCCACTGGTCAGATTATGTCTGGGGTCATCTGTCTACAGATATAGGATCTTCATTTGAGCCAGTTTAATACAGCAGGAAAACAATCCTGCAGCAAAAGGAAATGTGAAGTGGATAAAATGAATGGACATTTTTGTAGCCATTTTTCTTAAAGGGAAAATCATGTCAGAAATGTCAAAAGGGAAAATTACACACTTCAGAAGCATTTAAAACCTCAAATACACTACAAGTTTTACATTTCCTGTATAGCGGGAATGTTCTCCTGCAACAGGGTGATCAAATTAAGATCCGACACCTGTAGGTCATTATTATGTAAGTAGTTTTGTTATGTAAGATGTCTGATATCTGATGACAATATGTCTCTGTTCTGTTCCCTCTGGTTTATAGAGGTATCTTTATAGCTTTCACCTTTAGCTGTGTCCCAGAGTAAAGCCAGAGAGATTTTAAATTGATTAATGATTAACTAAAAAGTGCTTACTTTCGCAAACTCCCCCGAACGAGTTGAAGTAGCCTGTCGTGTGTGTGTGTGTGTGTGTGTAATTTCCCATGACACACAATCACTTACACACAGTTTTAGGCTTAAGGGTTAAGTTTAGGTTCAAATTAGTGTTAGGTTAGAATAAGCGTTAGGGTTAAGGTTAGGTTTAGGGTTTGGGGTTAAGGTCAGAGTTAGGGTAAGGTGGTTACTGGTCTAGCGTTAAGGGTTAGGGAAAGAGGAATTTGAATGGGAATAATTATTTTGGTCCCACTTAGATAGTAAACCCAACGTGTGTGTGTGTGTGCGTGCGTGTGCGTGCGTGCGTGCTTTGAGAATGCATCCTCATCCCTGATGGATCAGAGTGAGAAACGCTCACCCTGGCCCTGAATATTATTAGCATAAATGTGAATCTCATTCCGCTAAGTGGCTCTCACACATTGACTTGGATGCCTGCCTGGGGGAGAAATAAATGGGTGGAAGCAGTGTGTGTCTGTGTGGTGGACAGACCCTTAGGAGCAGCAGTGTGTGTCTGTGTGGTGGACAGACCCTTAGGAGCAGCAGTGTGTGTCTGTGTGGTGGACAGACCCTTAGGAGCAGCAGTGTGTGTCTGTGTGGTGGACAGACCGTTAGGAGCAGCAGTGTGTGTCTGTGTGGTGGACAGACCCTTAAGAGCAGCAGTGTGTGTCTGTGTGGTGGACAGACCCTTTGGAGCAGCAGTGTGTGTCTGTGTGGTGGACAGACCCTTAAGAGCAGCAGTATGTGTCTGTGTGGTGGACAGACCCTTAGGAGCAGCAGTGTGTGTCTGTGTGGTGGACAGACCCTTAGGAGCAGCAGTGTTTATCTTCAGTTGTCGAACACCAGACTCACAAAGTGGGGTCATGTCCCAGAAGGCATTGCACTAAGTGTTTAGTTAATCAGGCTTTTGGTCTTAATCTCTCTGGGGTTATTCATGAAATGTAACGATTAACTGATACATATGTTTTGTGTGTCTCTAAGTAAGGAACTGATCTTGTGTACTCTGTCTACAGATGATCCAGGCGAGCAGAGCGGTGATCGAGCTGTCAGACGGAGTCTACGACAGGATCCTACAGATACAGACAACAGGTGAGAGAGAAGGAAAGAGAGGGGAGAGAGAATATACTGTACATAGAGAGAAAGAAGGAACGTTGTGTTGGCTAGTTAGGTGGTTAGAGAGCAGGCAGGATGTTCTTCTTCAGTCAACAGCCCAGTAGCTGTGAGAAAGCCTTGCCTACAGGCCCTGCCAACAGACTCTCCCGCTGAGACATCGTCAACAACACCCTGAAGCCTGTAGTCTCCTGAGACTTCCATGGTTATGTCCCAAATGGTACCGTCCCAAATGGCACCCTATTCCCTATATAGTGCACTACTTTTGACCAGAACCCTATGGGCCATTTGGGACTCACATTATCTCGCTACCTCACCAATCACTGGAGCTATTTTCATCCTGGCTCTGAGGCCGATCTGTCAATATGTTACTATTAGATGAGTTTGTTTATTGACTGAGCTCTTGATTTGTGTGGGCGATCTGTAGTTTGTGTTGGCATAAGCTCTGGGTACAGGTCGAGATGGCCTTAGGCACAAATCTAGAATCACTGTATCCTCCCCAAATCCTATCCTTTTCCAATAGAGGTGGAAATGCAAAACATACCTTAGATCAGTCTCTAGGGGTAACTAGGCGGAGCAAGGTTTGTTTACCCCGCAGCGACTCTGGTTGCTGGGCATCATGGGTAGGCTGACAGAACTTGGCAAGACAGTCATCGCCATGGTGATAAACAGTGAGCATTCCGTGGTTGCCAGGAGAAGGTGATTGATTCGCAGATGAAAAGGTAGTCTGTGGAGAGGATGTTGGTTTGAGATGCGTGGGAAGTCTGGATAGAAAGGCTCAATAACTATATATAG
The DNA here is from genome assembly GCF_057628025.1 of Oncorhynchus mykiss. Taxonomy (NCBI): domain Eukaryota; kingdom Metazoa; phylum Chordata; class Actinopteri; order Salmoniformes; family Salmonidae; genus Oncorhynchus; species Oncorhynchus mykiss. The sequence continues at coordinate 65,609,566 of NC_143039.1, forward strand.
TTATTTGGCCGGGATTCAATGCAAGACGCGTTAAAACGCAGTGCACTATAACATACTTTTTAAAGGTAAATTACGCTTGAACCAACATGTGCAGGATTTACTGTGAATGTGATCTCCGCAAATGTTGGGGAAAATAACTTTAAAAGGCTCATTGTTGGCTGTATAGGCCTAATGAGCAGACCTCATAGAGCTCTGGTTAAAGATAGTATACTATATAGGAAACAGGCTACCATTTGTAACACAGACTTTTTAATAAACCTTCTTCATAAAGACAGTTATGATAATTGTGCTGCAGGGTTTTTGTGAGGCCCTAGGAGTCTGAGGAGAGGGGATGAGAGGTCAGCATATATATTGTGCTGCAGGGTTTTTGTGAGGCCCTAGGAGTCTGAGGAGAGGGGATGAGAGGTCAGCATATATATTGTGCTGCAGGGTTTTTGTGAGGCCCTAGGAGTCTGAGGAGAGGGGATGAGAGGTCAGCATATATATTGTGGTGCAGGGTTTTTGTGAGGCCCCAGGAGTCGGAGGGGAAGAAGAGTTCTGGCCCGTGCTGATCTCTCTCTGTTCTGTCGGTTCCGCTCGGCTACACAGGGAAATAGAACGTTTCTCACATGCACACACAACGGAATGCCCTGGCACTCAAGCCAAGCGTCGCCTAGCAACTGCACTGGCAGGCAGGCAGGCAACGTGGTGCGTGTAAGTGTGCGTGTTTGTTTGTGTGTGAAGGGGAGGGTGGATTTAGTCAGTGTATACGAGATGATGTGTAATTGTGTATAAGTGAGTGTTGCAGTTAGTGGGTTGTTTTCAGGTGTATGTAAGACAGAGAGAGAGAGAGAAAAGGGAGAGGGAGGGAAAGGGAGAGGGAGGGAGGGAGGGAAAGGGAGAGGGAGGGAGGGAAAGGGAGAGGGAGGGAGGGAGGGAGGGAGAGGCTTAGGGAGGGAGGGAAAGGCTGAGGGAGGGAAAGGTTGAGGGAAGGGAGGGAGGGAGGGAGGGAGAGAGGGAGGGAGAGGCTTAGGGAGGGAGGGAAAGGCTGAGGGAGGGAAAGGTGGAGGGAAAGGCTGAGGGAGGGAGGGAAAGGCTGAGGGAGGGAGGGAAAGGCTGAGGGAGGGAGGGAAAGGCTGAGGGAGGGAAAGTTTGAGGGAAAGGCTGAGGTAGAGCATTAAACAGTAATATCTACTGAGTTGCATTCAGGTCTGCGTTGCGTTGTGTGGTGTTGCTCAGGATGCTGTGTTTAAAAGTACCCTCACATTATCGCTCCTAGCAGTGTGTGACCGGTGTTAACCCACTTCCTTGTCTCCATGGAGATGGTGATAAAGTGTGACAGTGTCCTGGGGCGAACAGAGAAAGCCAGGCAGAATTTACACACTGCACCACACGCTCAATCTGACCAGAGGGACGTGAGGATGAGGAGTTTGCCCTCTCTCTCTCTCTCTTTAATTCAGGCCAGGATTAAACCAAAGGCACATTGTCAACAAGCTCATTCCACTGTGGACAATGCACATTGTAAAGAAAATATTTCCAACGTTTGCGGAGATTCACTGCAAACATTGAGGATGTTGGCTCAACCATAAATTACCTTTAAAAGTCGAAAGCAATGCGCAGTCCCCACTCCCGGTCTCAACCTCTTTATTCTTGTATTCAGATATCTCTCTACCTTTCTCTCCAGGTGCGTGGGTAAAATCACTGCACAGGATTGGTACATCCGGACATCACACCTGCGGGACAGGTACAGGATGGTAACAACAACTGCCCGAGTTACACCAGGAACGCACAATCCCTCCATCAGTGCTCAGACTGTCCGCAATAGGCTGAGAGAGGCTGGACTGAGGGCTTGTAGGCCTGTTGTAAGGCAGGTCCTCACCAGACATCACCGGCAACAACATCGCCTATGGGCACAAACCCACCGTCGCTGGACCAGACAGGACTGGCAAAAAGTGCTCTTCACTGACGAGTGGCTGTTGTCTCACCAAGGTGATGGTCGGATTCGCGTTTATCGTCGAAGGAATGAGCGTTACACCGAGGCCTGCACTCTGTAGTGGGGTCGATTTGGAGGTGGAGGGTCCGTCATGGTCTGGGGCGGTGTGTCACAGCATCATCGGACTGAGCTTGTTGTCATTGCAGGCAATCTCAGTGCTGTGTGTTACAGGGAAGATATCCTCCTCACTCATGTGGTACCCTTCCTGTAGGCTCATCCTGACATAACCCTCCAGCATGACAATGCCACCAGCCATACTGCTTGTTCTGTGCTTGAGTTCCTGCAAGACAGGAATATCAGTGTTCTGCCATGGCCAGCAAAGAGCCCGAATCTCAATCCCATTGAGCACGTCTGGGACATGTTGGATCGGAGGGTGAGGGTTAGGGCCATTCTCCCTGGAAATGACAGGGACAGGGACAGGGACCCCCCCCGCCCCCTTTGTTCAGGGACACATTATTCGACTTCTGTTAGTCATTTGTCTGTGGAACTTGTTCAGTTTATGTCTGTTGAATCTTGTTAGTTTGCATGCCCTGCCATGAGCGTCAGAGCCGGTGCAGTAGGATTCAATCTTCATCCTGTATTAACGCTTTCCCTGTTTGATGGTTCATTTTAGGGCGAAGCAGGATTTCTTATAAGCATCCTGATTAAGTTTCCCGCTCATTGAAAGCGTCAGCTAGCTCGGTGCGGATGTTGCCTATATTACAGTATAATTTCCCTTTGGTAGGATAGTCTCGACCGTAGATCATTGAGTTTGTTTTCCAGTGATTGCACCGATGGTAATGGTGATTTACTCACTCGCCTATGAATCCTAACAATGCACCCCGACCTTCTCCCTCGGTATCTCTTCCTTTTCTTCACGCTAATGAAGGGGATTTGGGCCTGTTCTCCGGAAAGCAGTATATTCTTCGCGTCAGACTCATTAAAGAAAAATCTTTCTCCAGTTCGAAGTGAGTAATCAATGTTCTGATGTCCAGAAACTATTTTCGGTCATACGAGATGGTAGCAGCAACTTTATGTACAAAATAATTGAAAAAACTACCAAAATAGCACAATTGGTTAGGAGCCCGTAAAATGTCAGCCATCCCCTCTGGCGCCATCATTCATAAAATGCAGGTGTGCCAAGCTTATAGCGTCATACCCAAGAAGACTCTAGGCTGTAATCGCTGCCAAAGGTGCTTCAACAATGTACTGAGTACAGGGTCTGAATACTTATGGAAATATATTTTTGCAAAGATGTCAAAAACTTGCTTTGTCATTATAGAGTACTGGGTGTAGATTGATGAGGGGAAAAAACAATTGACATTTTTTTAGGACAAGGCTGTAACTTAACAAAATGTAGAAAAAGTCAAGTGGTCTGAATGTACCGTTACTGCATGTAACAAACAGTTACATGACCAACAGCATGGCCAAGCAAGGTAAGGTTTCCAACTCTTTCGGACGACTAAACAACTATAAACACTGGAGAGGTACCGCAACTATAAACACCGGAGAGTTACCGCAACTATAAACACCGGAGAGTTACCGCAACTATTAACACAGGAGAGTTACCGCAACTATAAACACCGGAGAGTTACCGCAACTATAAACACCGGGCCTCCCGGGTGGCGCAGCTGTGCCATCAGAGTCCCTGGGTTCGCGCCCAGGCTCTGTCGTAACCGGCCGTGACCGGGAGGTCCGTGGGGCGACGCACAATTGGCCTAGCGTCGTCCGGGTTAGGGAGGGATTGGTCGGTAGGGATCTCCTTGTCTCATCGCGCACCAGCGACTCCTGTGGCGGGCCGGGCGCAGTGCGCGCTAGCCAAGGTTGCCAGGTGCACGGTGTTGCCTCCCACACATTGGTGCAGCTGGCTTCCGGGTTGGATGCGCGCTGTGTTAAGAAGAAGTACGGCTGGTTGGGTTGTGTATCGGAGGACGCATGACATTCAGCCTTCGTCTCTCCCGAGCCCGTACGGGAGTTGTAGCAATGAGACAAGATAGTAGCTACTAACAATTGGATACCACGAAATTGGGGAGAAAAGGGGGTAAAAAAAATAAAAATAAAAAAATAAAACTATAAACACCGGAGAGTTACCGCAACTATAAACACCGGAGAGTTACCGCAACTATTAACACCGGAGAGTTACCGCAACTATAAACACCGGAGAGTTACCGCAACTATAAACACCGGAGAGTTACCGCAACTATTAACACCGGAGAGTTACCACAACTATAAACACCGGAGAGTTACCGCAACTATAAACACCGGAGAGTTACCGCAACTATAAACACCGGAGAGTTACCGCAACTATAAACACCGGAGAGTTACCGCAACTATTAACACCGGAGAGTTACCGCAACTATAAACACCGGAGAGTTACCGCAACTATAAACACCGGAGAGTTACCGCAACTATTAACACCGGAGAGTTACCACAACTATAAACACCGGAGAGTTACCGCAACTATTAACACCGGAGAGTTACCGCAACTATAAACACCTGAGAGTTACCGCAACTATAAACACCGGAGAGTTACCACAACTATAAACACCGGAGAGTTACCACAACTATAAACACCGGAGAGTTACCGCAACTATAAACACCGGAGAGTTACCGCAACTATAAACACCGGAGAGTTACCGCAACTATTAACACCGGAGAGTTACCGCAACTATAAACACCTGAGAGTTACCGCAACTATAAACACCGGAGAGTTACCACAACTATAAACACCGGAGAGTTACCACAACTATAAACACCGGAGAGTTACCGCAACTATTAACACCGGAGAGTTACCGCAACTATAAACACCTGAGAGTTACAGCAACTATAAACACCGGAGAGTTACCTCCGGACAGGAGCTGCCTCCACTAGTCCAGCACCATTTCAACTTCAACATCATCTAATCACCTATTCTTAATCTAATAAAATTACATTTTATTGGTCACATAAACATGTTTTTAGCAGATGTTATTGCGGGTGTAGCAAATTGCTTGTGAGTTTAGCTCCAACAGTGCAATAATATCTAACAATACACAACATTACACACAAAAGTAAAATAATGAAATTAAGGAATATATAAATATTAGGATGAGCAATGTCAGAGTAGCCTTTAATAATAGTTATTAACACAGTGACAACTAAAAGATACCAAAAACAATTTTGTCCAATAAACGCAAGCTAAATCCTCTATGATGTGGCTGTCCATGGTACTAATTTCTGTGTGTGCGTGTTGACTCACCCAATGCCATCCTCCTCTTTCATGTTGCCTAAATGGTCTATGATTTTGATTATTTTGTTGTGTTAGGCTACCTGGCTAAAATGCTTGCTCACTAGCCTAACTTCCTTTCATGGGCAATGATGCGCCTCGCCAGCTACTTGAACTTCCATCCTTTCAGGCAAGGGACACAATGTATGAATTTATGGTTGCATCAGAATCACTGTTATCATCATTGGCCCGTACGGAGAATTAAGTAAAACCACAAGTCCAAATCCCTATTTCCCGCCATTGCTAATTTTAGCTGGCTAGCTAGCCACCGGAAGACAATGACCCAACGAGATGCAAAAATGTATGTTTTGTTTTGTCAGTGACGTTTGGCTTCTGATGTGATTGGTCTGAAGCCAAATACAATCTGGTTTCCCTTAGCACTTTTTTTTGGTGCGCCAGAACCATTCACAGCTGAGTTCACTCAGTTTAGCGCAACGCTGATTGACTATTATTTAATATTTTTTGTCAAGGTAGGCCACATGCTCGCTGGCTTCCCTTGCATTCAATGCAAGCAGCAACAAGGTCATACTTTTTTTGACCAGACCGCATCCAATCGATTCACTACACGTACAGAGACAGAGGGGGCGCTGTTTCACTCGCTTAGATGCATTCAAATTTATTAAACATAGAGGCAAAAGATATTCTGGCTTCCCTTGGCATCCATGAATACACACCACTGTTTCTCTCTGTGGTGTAATAAACTGGTGAAGACTTTTGATTGAATCCCAAATACCAGACACCACCAAACCACTGACCTGTGCCAGTCTTGGGCCTTGGTTAAGACACAGAGAGGTTGAGCCAGCCTTGGGCCTTGGTTAAGACACAGAGAGGTTGAGCCAGCCTTGGGCCTTGGTTAAGACACAGTGAGGTTGAGCCAGCCTTGGGCCTTGGTTAAGACACAGAGAGGTTGAGCCAGTCTTGGGCCTTGGTTAATACGTGGAGAGGTTGAGGCAGCCTTGGTTAATACGTGGAGAGGTTGAGGCAGCCTTGGGCCTTGGTTAATACGTGGAGAGGTTGAGGCAGCCTTGGGCCTTGGTTAATACGTGGAGAGGTTGAGGCAGCCTTGGGCCTTGGTTAATACGTGGAGAGGTTGAGGCAGTCTTGGGCCTTGGTTAATACGTGGAGAGGTTGAGGCAGCCTTGGGCCTTGGTTAATACGTGGAGAGGTTGAGGCAGCCTTGGGCCTTGGTTAATATGTGGAGAGGTTGAGGCAGTCTTGGGCCTTGGTTAATATGTGGAGAGGTTGAGGCAGTCTTGGGCCTTGGTTAAGACACAGAGAGGTTGAGGCAGTCTTGGGCCTTGGTTAAGACGCGGAGAGGTTGAGCTAGCCTTGGGCCTTGGCTAAGACACAGAGAGGTTGAGCTAGCCTTGGGCCTTGGTTAAGACGTGGAGAGGTTGAGCCAGTCTTGGGGCTTGGTTAAGATCTGGAGAGGTTGGCAAAGGGGGAAAGGTTCAAGATTGTAATATTGTGTGTGTATGTGTGTCTGTGGTCACCTAGCCATGGAGTTCCATGATAAGTTAAAGCCCATGGCAGTGAAGGAGGGGCTTAAAGGTCGTAAGGTCACCAGAGCTGTGGAGAGTTTCAGCTGGAACATCACAATACTGAAGGTGAATATACACACACCAGACCAACGACTACCACAGAATATTGCCAGTCTGTTCCGACATTGGCCAACTCAGACCAACTCCTCTCTCTCTTCCTATCCTTCCCCTTCTCTCTCTCTCAGGGGCAGGCAGACCTGCTGAAACGGGCTAAGACGGAGGTACAGGAGAACATAAAGCAGGTCCACTACGCTGCCCTGACCTCTAACCTCAGTAAGGGCGGGACAGGAGAGACAACCCACACCCGGCGCAGCCTGGACGCCCTTCCTTCAATGTCGGGTACAGCTCCGGCAAGAAGTTTCCCTTAGGCAGACAGGTCTAGGAACAGTTTACCTGTCTAAAATTATATATTGAACCATAAGGGGAAAATGTAAAAACTGACCGTAGGTCCGTTTCTAAGGGCACAATTGTCCTATTCTGAGGATTGTCAGGGTGATAAGAAGTTGCTACATACGTTCTATAGTGATAGGCTCCTTCTGCATCTCACCCGGGGGCTGCTGGAGATTAGTCTGCCATTTTCTCCAGACAACGATGAGGAAGAAGGAGGATGGACTCAGTTGAAGAGAAAAACTCCTGTTATAGCACTGCCAAGAGGGAGGAGTAATGTCTAAGACACTGGAGACAGGAATGTAGAGAGGAATGAAGGAATGAGGTCTGAGAGAAAGAGAGAGACAATCAGACTGCCCTGTCCCCTACTTTGTATGCAGCTATAAATAAGAAATGTTTAATCCTGCTCTCTATGGGGCCGATTCAGACCCGAATTATGCACTTGTAAATGGAACTTAATTCCCTTTTTATGCGCTTTTCTTTAAAACGTATTCTGACCTTGAATTTAAACAATGTTTCAGCCAGCTATTCCTTCAGGGTGGAGATCAGAGAAATGAATCAATTAAAAAAACTGAAATATCACATTGACATAAGTATTCAGACCCTTTACTCAGTACTTTTTGAAGCATCTTTGGCAGTGATTACAGCCTCGAATCTTATTGGGTATGACGCTACAAGCTTAGCACACCTGTATTTGGGGAGTTTCTCCCATTCTTCTCTGCAGATCCTCTCAAGCTCTGTCAGGTTGGATGGGGAGCGTCATTGCACAGCTATTTTTAGGTCTCGCCAGAGATGTTCAATTCGATTCAAGTCTGGGCTCTGGCTGGACCACTCAAGGACATTGAGACTTGTCCCGAAGCCACTCCTGCATTGTCTTGGCTGTGTGCTTAGGGTCGTTGTCCTGTTGGAAGGGGAACCTTCACCCCAGTCTGAGGTCCTGAGTGCTCTGGAGCGGGTTTTCATCAAGGATCGCTCTATACTTTGCTCCATTCATCTTTCCCTCGATCCTGACTAGTCTCCCAGTCCCTGCTGCTGATAAACATACCCACAGCATGATGCTGCCTCCATGTGCTTCACCGTAGGGATGGTGCCAGGTTTCCTCCAGACTTGAAGCTTGGCATTCAGGCCAAAGAGTTCAATCTTGGTTTCATCAGACCAGAGAATCTTGTTTCTCATGGTCTGAGAGCCTTTAGGTGCCTTTTGGCAAACTCCAAGTGGGCTGTCATGTGTCTTGCACTGAGGAGTGGGCACTCTACCATAAAGGCCTGATTGGTGGAGTGCTGCAGAGATGGTTGTCCTTCTGGAAGGTTCTCCCATCTCCTCAGAAGAACTCTATCAGATTGACCATAAGGTTCTTGGTCACCTCCCTGACCAAGGCCCATCTCCCCCGATTGCTCAGTTTGGCCGGGCAGCCAGCTCTAGGAAGAGTCTCGGTGGTTCTAAACTTCTTCCATTTAAGAATGATGGAGGCCACTGTGTTCTTGGGGACCTTCAATGCTGCAAACATTTTTTGGTACCTTTCCCCAGATCTGTGCCTCGACACAATCCATTCTTGGAACTCTACGGACAATTCCTTTGATCTCATGGCTTGATTTTTGCTCTGACATGCACTGTCAACTGTGGGACCTTATATAGACAGGTGTGTGCCTTTCCAAATCATGTCCAATCAATTGAATTTACCACAAGTGGACTTCAATCAAGTTGTAGAAACATATAATGGATGATCAATGGAAACAGACTCCACCTGAGCTCAATTTTGAGTCTCATAGCAAAGGGTCTGAATACTTATGTAAATAAGGTTTATTTTTTTTATACATTTGCAAAAATGTATAAAAACCTGTTTGCTTTATCATTGTGAGGTATTGTGTGTAGTTTTCTGAATATCTTTTTTATTTAATCCATTTTAGTATAAGGCTGTAATGTAACTAAATGTGGAAAAAGTCAAGGGGTCTGAATACTTTGCGAAGGCACTGTGTGCTGTATTCTTACCTTAATTCCACCAACTTTACGTGCGAGGAAAGGATGGGTAAGGTCGAGCAACCTGTCGGTTCCAGGTGGAACAACATCTACTTCATTCTTTCCTGATACAAATAACACCATTCTCCACACACTGTAATTTACAAATTGATAAGTAATATTGATTTGGTCTAGGGAAATGAGTAAACCATTTGGATAAGGGGATAGTAAATATAAATTACAATTGTTTAGAACTATTTTACCTTGATGATCGCTCCAGATGAATGTGAAACCAGTCATATGTCAGTAAACTGAAGCATATCAACATGTCATCTTTTCCAGTGAATTTGATGAAATGCTGGGCTTAAAACTTGCAGGGATGAAATGCGGAGACTCAAGCTGTAGGTTGATAATAGTATAGCGCCTAACCTACCAAGTTGATTTATAGAATGTTTTAATTATATGCCCCGACTTCTCACCGTATTTTTTTACAATTTGTATTCTGTTAAATATCAGCCACTATCGGTAGCCACCGTCCGTTTTACCCACATCCATTTATAACCACTATTTTTGATTCACCAATATATTTTGTGCATAAAAGCCATCCAAACGTACTTTTTTTTTTATTTTTCAGAAATACTTTCCTAACCCTAAAAAATATACAATGATCTGAGTATTTTTAAATCTACCAATTGGTGCTGAAAAGGAGATATGTATTTACATGGCTTTCTTTCATTAATCCCTAATATTCTGAACAGTTCTTTCCATATATTGACTGCCGAGAAAATTCTAATTAAAAGGTACGCAAAATTTTAAGGGGTGGCTTTAGATAAATGTACTGAAAACTCTGCAAGAAAATCTGTTGGTCAGCCAGTGGGAAGATTTTCAGCTGTGTAATTACATTTATTCACTCGCGTAAGTGAACCACACCTGCAAAGCCAATTACGCACCTACATAAGGTAAGTCTGAATACCAACTACTGACAAGTGAGTAGGAAAGGGGTGTGTGCATTTCCTAAGTCTGAATCGGGCCCTATGTGCAATGTTTGTTACTCTTGGTTTGTGTTTATTTTGGGGGGAGTGAAGAGGGTTTTCAGGGTCATGAAACTATACAGTCCCTTCAGAAAGTATTCACACCCCTTGATTTTTTTTCAACATTTTGTTGAGTTACAGCCTCTACTTAAAATTGATTCAATTTAGGACACTACCCATCCTGATAACTTGGCCCTGAAGCTTTTGGAAGTTTCATTTCTGTACCTTATTGTGAAATATGTAGCTTCCAGAAGCTTTAAAATGAGGGCCAGATTGTCAGGATGGGTAGTGTACTGTATGAGTACACATTAATTACAACTAAGCACCCTTCAAGATACACAGGATTTAGCTAGTTAAAATGAAGTGTAACAACTAGTAATTACATTGTAATTAGGCAAACATTACATGTACTGTGTTTTTCCACATCTGGGATGCCACCCAAGTCATTGAGTTTGACCTACTGATCTGTTTTTACCTGATCAACCAAGTTAACCCAGATGCTGCACTTTATTTTGGGGTCAAGTGCCAGCAACAACACTGAGCGGAGATATAGTTTGAACAGTGCACATTCAAGGCTAAGTAATTACAGCCTATTGAGCATAAGCTATAATCTCTCAGATACCCAGCACATCCACGACTGATCACAACCTGTGAGACAGTTGTTACTGTATGCAGCTGAGAAGAGGCGAAACACTAAGCTGATGATTTTAGTGGAAACCTGCCCATTGGTAACACCCTTGTATTTACACACTGTTGCTAGTTAACCACGACGTAACAAGGACCCCTTCAAACTAAGTGTTACCGGAAAAAGGGGTGTGAATATGTTTTGAAGGCCTGTAGCACAAAGTGAAACTGATTGACAGAAGTGTGTGTGATTCCGGAGGCTGATACAGAATGTGTGAATGCTACTGATATCTAATAATAATAAGCCATTTAGCAGACACTTTTATCCAAAGCAACTTACAGCAGTGCGTACATACACTTACATATTGGTTGCCCTGGCTGGAATCAAACTCACGATACTGAAGTTGCAAACGCCAGCAGTCTACCAACTGAGATGTGTTAAACCCATATTTAATTTCTGAATTGGTTAGGGTCCGTTTCAGATTTGGACTAGTTGGGCTGTCAATGGGATGCTGGTCAGAAACGGCATGAGAATAAGCTATGGTCAGAAGGTCCACGAATGTTCTACTAATTCTATGGATGTCTATCGGTGGCATAGGATTAATTTAACTCAACCAGACAGTGATGATTCAACCATCAGAAACTGTAACAGTATTTCAAGTTCTCCTTCCATGGCACTTAGACCACTGTTTTGTTATGGTGTTGTCACATTACGCTATTTTAATATCTGGTTTTATCCTCGTTGAGTAAAATATTACTGCTTTTTACAAAATTGTAATTTTCAATCATTGGCCTTTTGTCTTAAGTCAGTGTGACACATCTGCCTGCACTGAGGGATGAGCGTTGCCTAGATGCCACCTGTCGGAAGACAGGTGGTTATTCACCTGATGTTATAAGACAAGTTGTCTCTTGATAAATTGACATCAATATCTCAACCAAACCATATCCATTAGATGTATTACCACAACCTAACTAGTTCACAGTTGTAAATGGCCTACCTGGATAAAAAAAAAAACTATATGCAAATAAACCAGCTAATTTATCATCTGGCTGTGTCTTTATTACCATAAAACAGTGCTTTCAAAAATCACACAGCTTTGACCCTGGACTCTTGATAGCCACACATGCAATCAGAGAGACACGACTAGGGCCTGACATCAAAGGGAAGCCACAAAGTATTGAACTGGCATTTTCAAAATGTCACACACACATCAGTCTGGTGATCACTGACCGACAACACTCACCAAACACACTAAGGGGTCCGGCTCTATTCAATTTGTACGGCTGAAGAGTTAAGTTGTACTCACAATTCAGCATGTTGCTATAGACTATAATGTCCTGTTGAAAAGCAGTACAAAGCCACAACGACACAGGCATACTTTAGCAAGAGCAATGCTTTTATTGGTCTAGTTAATCTGGGTTATAGGGACATCCCTTATGTGCAATGCTTTACTTGGCTACCACAGGAAGCAAGAGAACTAAATACAAGGACACCGGAAATAATGAAACCTATGTTATTATTCCATAGATAAATTTGAATTAATTTCTTAAAAAAACAAAAACTTTCACCTTGTAATGCAGTGCAGGTTAAAATAGCTTCTAACAACGTCAAGGAGAAAGAGGGAGTCAGGTAATCTGTCAATGATTTACAGGCACTGGTTAGAAGTTGTCCCTAACAACCGATACAGAATCAGATATTTTAAAATCCCCCTAATGGTAGGTGAAGGACTAGCGATTGGGAATCTGATCCTAGATCTGTTAGGAGCAACTTCTCTTGAACAGTTAAAGACCAATCAAATAAGAGATGAATGGCGGTAAGACAAGTTATCTTTAGACACAGGCATTAGATGGACAGACAGCTCCCCTACCTGGAGAAACAGGGTACTACCCTACCCTTCAATTACTGCTACATACAGAGAGAAGGAAAAGGATTCCCCACACTGATAAATGCAGTATGAATTCCAGCTCCTGAGGGTAGCCTGTAGTGAACTGTCTAGTGGTGCCATCTCGTGGCAAAATGGGTATTACTATTAAAGTCACTTGTCTTGAAGTCAGAGGTGGGGTTGGATAACTACTAAGACCCAAGCATACAGGAGGGCAGGCAATAGGCATAGGAGAGATCTATAGTATTCAAGGAATACAGATCAGGTTAGAGAGGGTAATGTGTCAGACATGAGGACAGACGGGAAATGATAAAGTATTGGCGACTGCCTGACAGTAGGTTGGCTGTCATAGCCCAGTCCACATGTGCAAGTTTCATCCAGCAGTGGCACATTGGTTTGCCCCTGTGAAACAGCATATCCTCCAGGTTGGGATGAAGTAACCCCCTAAAGACTGATCTAAGGTCAGTTTTGCATTTCTCCCCCTAATGGTTAAGGTGGGGATAAGGGGATTGATAAACTGATCCTACATCTCTGGTTAGGGGTAACTCCCACCCAAATCAGTACAGTATAGTCTCTCACAGGTCCTGGGGGTTGACGATGGTGAAGTCATAGTCTTTGCTGTGAGTGCTGCCCTCGTCTGGGCTGGAGGAGCCAGACGCTGCACCCATTAGGGGGTCCTGAAACACCCCCACGCCCTCCGGCTCCACCCTGAGCGAGCCACGGAGCTGTCTGATTGGAGGGGTCCTCTCGGCCCCTCCCTCGGTGGGCTGCAGCTCTCCGTCTTGCGAGACCAGGATGTAGTCGTCCCAGTTCTTCCCCTCAGAACCCACAGACAGAGATGACTCTGGGGGAGACGCCTGCATGGGGAGACAAGGGGCTTGTTCAACACTGCTGCTGACAGGCTGATCTACAAATCACCTTGTATCAGAGAGTATGAGTATGTATGAATATAACCATGTGTGTATACCCACCTGTTGCTCTGACTCCGTGTGCTCATGCTCTTCCTCCTCTCGGTCCTTCTGTTCTCCATCACCGTCGCCACGCTGCGGTGTGGCCTGGAAGGGGTGTTTGGCATGGTGACGGTTGGCGAGCTGTTCTACGATGGCTGCAGCGGCATTGGAGGCGATGTCATAGTGGTCGTCAGCGATGGTGATCTCCTCGTTCTCATCAGCCTCCAGCAGGCTCTGGTTGAAACGCAGCGCTCCCTTCAGGATGTCCTTGATCTGACGGATTCATTCAAAAATACACAGAGCAAGTCATGATGAACACACACACACACAGAGTACAAAGAACACATGAACTGACAACACATATGGTTAAATGCCAATATTTACAAGCGGCGGAGGAAATGGCTGCCGTTTTACGGTCTCCTAACCAATTGTGCTATTGTGTTTTCTTGCGTTAATTGTAACTTATTTTGTACATAATGTTTCTGCCACCGTCTCTTATGACCAAAAAGAGCTTGTAGATATCAGGACAGCGATTACTCACCTCGTTCTGGAAGAATAAGCAAACCACCGTAGTCCCTGTGCCCAAGAACACCAAGGTAACGTGCCTAAATGATTACCAACCCGTAGCACTCATGTCTGTAGCCATGAAATGCTTTGAAAGGCTGGTCATGGCTCACATCAACACTATTATCCCAGAAACCCTAGACCCACTCCAATTTGCATTCCGCCCCAACAGATCCACAGATGATGCACTCTACTGCCCTTTCCCACCTGGACAAAAGGAACACATATGTGAGAATGCTATTCATTGACTACAGCTCAGCGTTCAACACCATAGTGCCCTCAAAACTCATCATTAAGCTAAGGATCCTGGGACTAAACACCTCCCTCTGCAACTGGATCCTGGACTTCCACAGGCCACCCCCAGGTGGTAAGGGTAGGTAGCAACACATCTGCCACGCTGATTCTCAACACGGGGGCTCCTCGGGTGCGTGCTCAGTCCCCTACTGTACTCCCTGTTCACTCATGACTGCATGGTCAGGCACGACTCCAACACCATCATTAAGTTTGCCAACAACACAACAGGGTCTGATCACCAACAACGAGACAGCCTATAGGGAGGTCAGAAACCTGGCCGTGTAGTGCCAGGACAACAACCTCTCCCTCAACGTGATCAAGACATTCTCATCGATGCGGCTGCAGTGGAACAGGTTGAGAGCTTCAAGTTCCTTGGCGTCCACATCACCAACAAACTAACATGGTCAAACACACCAAGATAGTCGTGAAGAGCGCACGACTAAACCTATTCCCCCTGAGGAGACTGAAAAGATTTGGCATGGGTCCTCAGATGTTCAAAAGGTTCTACAGCTGCACCAGAGAGCATCCTGACTGGTTGCATCACTGCCTGGTATGGCAACTGCTCAGCCACTGACCCCAAAGCACTAAAGAGGGTAGTGCGTACGGCCCAGTACATCACCGAGGCCAAGCTTCCTGCCATTCAGGACCTCTATACCAGGCGGTGTCATAGGAAGGCCCTAAAAAATGTTTTGTCAGACTCCAGCCACCCTAGTCGTAGACTGTTCTCTCTGCTACTGCAGGGCAAGCTGTACCAGAGTGCCAAGTCTAGGTCCAAGAGGCTTCTAAACAGCTTCTAACCCCAAGCCATAAGACTCCTGAACATCTAGTCAAATAGCTACCCAGACTTATGTGCTTTGTCTCCTCCCCTATTTTACGCTGCTGCTACTCCCTGCGTATTATCTACGCAGTCACTAATGATACCTACGTACAGTGACTCTGTACCGGTACCCCATGTATATAGCCCCGCTACTTTTATTTTACTGCTGCTCTTTAATTATTTATTTCTATTTTTTACTCACTCCTTTTTCTTAACAGCATTGTTGGTTAAGGGCTTGTAAGTAAGCATTTCACTGTAAAATGTGATTTGTCATGCACACACACACACCTGTTTGAGTCCAGCCAGTGACACCAACACCTCGTCTTCTTTCTCCAGGTGCTCCTGTAGGATCACCTCCTGGATCTTACCTGAGACAGACATCAGATCACAGATATAGCAGTAACACACAGCCAACCAATTAAACAAAATAAAGCCTGTTTTAACCACACAACTGAGCACATGTGTATACGGATTTAAAATCACTAGATTAACTACAGTGATGTTTTGAGCATAGCTTAACTCAGCGATTCTCAACTGGTGGGTCATGACTCTGTTTTTTCTAAACGTTTCTCTGAAGAAAAAAAAACTCCAGTCTTAACATAAATCAACTAAAACTATGTAGATATGGAATGCCGTTTGGGTCTTTGCGTGTCAAAAAATGTGAAATAAGCTTTTAATTTGAGCCGTCAAATAACAACTATATTATAGAATGTTGTGCTCGCTGAATTTGCATGTGCAAGCCAAGCACCACCACTACTACGATCAGCAGCACTGTTAAAGCTGAAGAAATGAAGACCTCTACAAACAAGCACCACCACCACTACTACGATCAGCAGCACTGTTAAAGCTGAAGAAATGAAGACCTCTACAAACAAGCACCACCACCACTACTACGATCAGCAGCACTGTTAAAGCTGAAGAAATGAAGACCTCTAGAAACAAGCACCACCACCACTACGATCAGCAGCACTGTTAAAGCTGAAGAAATGAAGACCTCTACAAACAAGCACCACCACCACTACGATCAGCAGCACTGTTAAAGCTGAAGAAATGAAGACCTCTACAAACAAGCACCACCACCACTACGATCAGCAGCACTGTTAAAGCTGAAGAAATGAAGACCTCTACAAACAAGCACCACCACCACTACGATCAGCAGCACTGTTAAAGCTGAAGAAATGAAGACCTCTACAAACAAGCACACACCACTACTACGATCAGCAGCACTGTTAAAGCTGAAGAAATGAAGACCTCTAGAAACAAGCACCACCACCACTACGATCAGCAGCACTGTTAAAGCTGAAGAAATGAAGACCTCTAGAAACAAGCACCACCACCACTACGATCAGCAGCACTGTTAAAGCTGAAGAAATGAAGACCTCTACAAACAAGCACACACCACTACTACGATCAGCAGCACTGTTAAAGCTGAAGAAATGAAGACCTCTACAAACAAGCACCACCACCACTACGATCAGCAGCACTGTTAAAGCTGAAGAAATGAAGACCTCTACAAACAAGCACACACCGGCCACGATGTGTTTTCATTAGCACTTTGGTAATAAGACGTTTATTTGTTCGACCGAATGGGAAAACATTAAACTGTAAACATTTGAAATAAGATGCAGGATAAAACAAAGGTAGTCCAACATTCTCCCAGACGTGCAACAATCCCAGAGGCTGGGGGGGAACGGATGGGGATCCTACCGCTTCTGCCTGCCAGCCACATCCCAAGCAATTGTACCTGATTCAACCTAGCTAGTCAAAATTAAATACAGAATAATAATGACGCATTTTGTCAACATTGATAACAGTTTGGAAATTGGAGCCAGGCTGTCACCCTACTTTGTTGACTTTGGGTTTGCAGTATGATAAAGTCACTCATAAATATCTTTGATACAGATTTTATTAGCAACTTCTGGGATTGCTAGCTAGCTTTAGCTTGGTATCTCGCTAGCACCAATGCAACCACCCTGAAAATAGTGATCAGAAACTGCAACCATTTTCAATATTCTTAGCAATGATTTAGGAATCCATGTGACTAAGTATTACCCAGGCAGCCACTTGTTCTCCTATTCTAAATCAATAATTAAAATAACTAGCTAGATAGATAAGTAAATAAACAAGCTAGCCAGCTACCTAGCCCTGTTACCCCCAAACTAATCTAATAAGACTGGACCCGACACTTATGTGAAGCTAGCCACAATAAGGATTAGTCAAGTGGAATTTGCAATTCGCTTTCGAAATAAAAAGGTCCCTCTTTGAAAGTAATCCAAATGGATACAAATAGTGTAATTACGCAATATTTGGACTAGATAATACTGAACAAGGTTGAAATGTTATGTAAATTCAACAAACGACAATTAGTTAATTTGACAAAACAAATGTGTTGAAATTGCGCTGTTGATGTATTAGACTTCAGTATGCATTGGGGCATACTTGTATTTCACTGTAAAGCCTTACCCAATTTCATTGATCCACAATCCATAGGTATCAGTCTACTCAGTGACACCCACAGAACACAACTGTAAAGAGTCCACACATTTTTGCAGCGTAGCTCTTGCAGGACTGACTATGGGAAAAAGGTTGAGTCACGTATCCCCCGAAACATGACCCGCCAAACCACTCTTCTTAACACCCGCCCACTTAATCCAGAAGCCAGCCACACCAATGTGTCAGAGGAAACACTGTCTACCTGACGACCAGAGTCAGCCTGCAGGCTTCCAGCCCGCCACAAGGAGTCGCTAGAGCGTGATGAGCCAAGTAAAGCAAACCTAGCCCTCCCCTCCCCTAACCCAGACGACGCTGGGCCAATTGTGCGCCGCCCTATGGGACTCCCGGTCACGGCTGGTTGTGACACAGCCTGGGATCGAACCCGGGTCTGTAGTGACGCCTCAAGCACCACTCAGGAGGCCAAATTATGGGTATTTTAAATTAAACCTAGGTAGATAGCTAACTATAGCTACTGAAACAGATTGTCGTTTTGCTAGGTTTTTTGTGGAGAACATTGTTTGCATCCATCAGCAAGCTTTCTTTGTTTCTGACCAGCACTGTCCCAGAGCTTGGGGAGGTGTGTGTCTGTCTCATGCGGCAGCGTCAGGTGTGCGACACCAAACTTGACCAGCATCATAGCATAAGTATCGGTGAATGGCTAGAAAATACGAGTGAGTGCAATCAATGTTTAATAACTACGGTAATTTTTTTTTAATGAACGTGTTAAATTATGTGACGTGCAGTCATATTCAGGTCCTGATTGGTCAACAATATTATTTGTCGGGCCAAGTGTTGAGGTGCATGTGTGTAGAAATGACAATGGACCTAATATTTTTAAACAACTTAACCTCTGAACTATTTCTCTTCACAGTATTTACAATATAGTTATTAGAAGCACTATTTGGCAGATTTGGTTGATTGTGTGCAATGCTGTCAAGGCAAAGGGTAGCTACTTTGAAGAATTTCAAATAACCCTCTGAATCAGAGGTGTGGGTATCTGCCTTAAACCACCGTCCATGTCATCGGCGCCCGGGGAGCAGTTGCTGTTTTTTTTTATTTAACTTGGCAAGCCAGTGGGTTAACTGCCTTGTTCAGAGCCGAACAACAGATTTTTACCTTGTCAGCTCAGGGATTTGATCCAACAACCTTTCGGTTACTGGCCCAACGGTCTAACCACTAGGGTACCTGCCGCCCCTGTCTGTTGGGGGTTAACTGCTAAAGGGCAGAACAGCAGATTTTTCTACTATTGTATTGGTAGTAGGTAGACTTACCAATATGTGTGTTCATCATCTTGGCACAGTACTTGCTCATGGCCTCCAGGTCGTTGATCTGACCTTGCAGGAAGGACACCTGGGCCTCCAACTCCTCCTCCTGACAACACAGAGGGGACAGCGTTAGAGAGAGTGTGGATCCTTAGAGGGAGATCGAGGAGAGAAATAGGAGATAGGTGAGAGACTTGCAGAGACAGAGAGACAGAGCTAGTGAACTCACAGCCTCTTTCTTGCCCATCATGGTCTTGCTGTGGGAGCGGGAGCGAGTGATGTTGAAGAAGGAATCCTTCTTGGTGGCCGAGAGGGGTGGAGACGACGTGCTGGTGTCACTGGTGACAGGAAGGGGTGGGGATGCAGTGGTGTGACCCCGCCCTCCAGAGAGGCTCTCTATGCTGGGGGAGGAGCTAGCTGTCCTGGAGATTTGGCCTGAAAGAGAGAAAGACATGTGGGCTAGCAGAGAGAGAGAGGAGAAGAACAGATGGACCAACCCAGTTGTCGACAACCTTGGTCCTGGAGAGCCTGTACCAGGGGGAACTTCCAGGTAGATACAACATGCAGAGTGGGTGACAATGAAGCAGTTAAATATTTCAACTAAAAACCTTGTGTTTGGGACAAATTATTCACTAAATCCTAAACCTCAACTAAATCATGTGGAAATTGACCAAGTAGAGGTGACTAAACTGCTTGGAGTAACCCTGGATTGTAAACAGTCATGGTCAAAACATGTTGATACAACAGTAGTTAAGATGGGTAGAAGTCTGTCCATAATAAAGCACTGCTCTACCTTCTTAACACCATCAAGGTTTGACACACCTGGAAAACTGTTCAGTCGTGTGCCACAGAAAGGGACTTAGTAAAATTGCAATTAGGTAAGAACAGGGCAGCACGGCTAGCCCTTGGATGTACACAGAGAGCTAATATTAATAATATGCATGTCTCCTGGCTCAAAGTGTAGGAGAGATTGACGTCATCACTATTTGTTTTTATGAGAGGTATTGGCATGTTGAATGCACCGAGCTGTCTGTTAAAACGACTAGCACACAACTCAGACACCGATGCCTACCCCACAAGACATGCCACCAGAGGTCTCTTCACAATGCCCAAGTCCAGAACAGACTATGGGAGGTACACAGTACTACATAGAGCCAGTACATGGAACTCATCAAGTAACTGATGCAAGCAGCAAAATAAATAAAAAAAAATATCAAAATACACCTTATGGAACAGCGAGGACTGTGAAGCAACAAACACACACGATAACATATACACTATACACACTTACACATGGATTTAGTACTGTAGATGTGGTGGAGTAGGGGCCTGAGAACACAGTATGTTGTGAAATCTGTGAATTATTGTAATGTTTTTAAAATTGTATACATTTCCTTAATTTTTCTGGACCCCAGGAAGAGTAGCTGCTGCCTTGGCAGGAACTAATGGGGATCCATAAATACAAAACTCTGGACTGCCACAGTACTGCTGGCTTGTAGCGTTCAGTGATTGATTAAGACAAGGGTGAATTTGAACACTACGGCTGATCAATAATGCCATTTATTGGTTGATTAAGTAACCAGGAGGAAAAGAGTACAGAAAGCCAGCAGTACTGTGACAGTCAGAGGTCAGGGTTGAAACTAACTGGTCAAAGGGAATGCAAGCACATCACACATACACAAGCAAGCAGGTGCTGCGGTAGCAGTTACCTTTTGTGTCAGAGAAAATGTGGGCTGGGACAGGAACCTGAGAGACTCCTCCTGAAACTACATTGAACAGACAGGAGAGTAAGGCTATCGTGTCACTCGTGGACACACACACAGTCCAGAGTCCAGTACTGCTATCATGTGCTTATTGAGTAAACCTTCTCGTGACGCAACTAAGCACTTGTATGTATGGTCATGCGAGCTTCAGTGTACCTGTTCAGCGTAAAATTGTGTGTGTGTGCGCACGTGCGTGTGTTTCCGACCCTCACCTTTGCTCAGGTGGACAGGCATACTCTCAGACTTGAGTAGGCGGTGGTGCTGGGAATGGGGTGGTGTCTGCAGGGGTGCATGGCCAGACAACAAGGGCTCAGCCTGGGGGTGAGGACCCACAGTGACGGGGGAGGGGGCAGACAGGACCTCGCTATTAATTGGAGAGATGCCGCTGGAGCCACCCCCTGACAGAGCAGGGGCGATGAGCTTCCTACCGAAGCTGAGCAGACTGCTGGAGACCTTGTTGATGTTGAGAGGAGCCATCTTGCCACTGGCACTGAGAGAGGAGAAAAGAGAGAAAGGCTTAGTTTAGCAGAATATTGTGAAACAACAGTGTGTGTGTGTGTGTGTGTGTTTGTTACCATGACTGTTCCTCATGCTGTACTGTGTGTGTGTCTGCTTACCGGGTGTTGTTGACCAGGTCCGCTCCTCTGGTCTTGTAATAGTCCAGATTCTGTTGAAACTGGTAGTTGGCTGGCCGAGGATTGTTCTAAAGGAAGAGGCATCAGTGAATACAGCTCATTAAATAGTGATCAAATCAATACAAAGTGATGAAATAGAGACGTTGGGTGGGGGCTCCCCCACATAGCCTAGTCCCAGATCTGTGCTTTAGCCAACTACTCTGACTATCATGGTCACGTCCCAACCGCCTTAAAATGGATAAATATCAGAAAATCACATGATTCAGCCACTTTTCCATCTTTCCCTTCTCCTCTCCACCCCCCTTTTCCCTAACCCTCATTCCACCCTCTCTTCCGCCTCAAATGTCACCAATCCATCCCATCTCCCCCTGTACCACCCCAGGGGGAGATGGGGATGCGTCTGGACAATGCAGTCCGACCCGGGGCGGTTGTGTCACACCGGATCAGACCTGCACGTCTGTCAGGAACACCACACCATGATGGGACCAAGCAGTCACAGTTTACACGGGTCAGTGGTCAAATGGAGGAGACTGGACAGGACAGC
The DNA here is from genome assembly GCF_057628025.1 of Oncorhynchus mykiss. Classification (NCBI taxonomy): domain Eukaryota; kingdom Metazoa; phylum Chordata; class Actinopteri; order Salmoniformes; family Salmonidae; genus Oncorhynchus; species Oncorhynchus mykiss. Next base: position 65,631,526 of record NC_143039.1, read on the forward strand.
TTATGTGTGTTCTTACCTTGGGATCTCTGAGGAACAGAGCCTTGTGTAGTAGGGTGTGGATGTCTCCTATAGGTGGGTAGTGCATTAGAAGGCCAAGACAGGTCTGGAAGTTACTCGCTATCACTGAGACACAGGAAAAAACAAAGAGTTAGCAAGGCTCCGTGACAGACACTAGCTAGCAGACAGACGGCTAGGCTATCAGGCAGGCTGGCTGAATAGCTGGTTGACTGTCTGAATGGCTGACAGTCTACGGCTGACTATGTCAGACAACGGCTGGACGAACGACGACGGACGAACGGCTGGCTGGCAGGCAGGCAGACAGACAACGGCTGACAGGCAGACAACGGCTGACAGGCAGACAGACAGACAACGGCTGACAGACAGACAGACAGACAACGGCTGACAGACAGACAGAGACAGACAGACAGAGACAGACAGACAGAGACAGACAGAGACAGAGACAGACAGAGACAGAGACAGAGACAGACAGAGACAGACAGAACGGCTGACAGACAGACAGACAGACAGACAACGGCTGACAGACAGACAAACGGCAGACAGACAGACAGAGACAGACAAACGGCAGACAGACAGACAGAGACAGACAAACGGCAGACAGACAACGGCAGACAACGGCTGACAGACAGGCAGACAGACAGGCAGACAGACAGGCAGCGGCAGACAGGCAGACAGACAACGGCAGACAGGCAGACAGACAGACAACGGCTGACAGGCAGACAGACAGACAACGGCTGACAGGCAGACAGACAGACAACGGCTGACAGGCAGACAACGGCTGACAGGCAGACAACGGCTGACAGGCAGACAACGGCTGACAGGCAGACAGACAGACAACGGCTGACAGGCAGACAGACAGACAACGGCTGACAGGCAGACAGACAGACAACGGCTGACAGGCAGACAGACAGACAACGGCTGACAGGCAGACAGACAGACAACGGCTGACAGGCAGACAGACAGGCAGACAACGGCTGACAGGCAGACAACGGCTGACAGGCAGACAACGGCTGACAGGCAGACAACGGCTGACAGGCAGACAACGGCTGACAGGCAGACAACGGCTGACAGGCAGACAACGGCTGACAGGCAGACAACGGCTGACAGGCAGACAACGGCTGACAGACAGACAACGGCTGACAGGCAGACAGACAGACAACGGCTGACAGGCAGACAGACAGACAACGGCTGACAGGCAGACAGACAGACAACGGCTGACAGGCAGACAGACAACGGCTGACAGGCAGACAACGGCTGACAGGCAGACAACGGCTGACAGGCAGACAACGGCTGACAGGCAGACAACGGCTGACAGGCAGACAACGGCTGACAGGCAGACAACGGCTGACAGGCAGACAACGGCTGACAGGCAGACAACGGCTGACAGGCAGACAACGGCTGACAGGCAGACAACGGCTGACAGGCAGACAACGGCTGACAGGCAGACAACGGCTGACAGGCAGACAACGGCTGACAGGCAGACAACGGCTGACAGGCAGACAGACAGACAACGGCTGACAGGCAGACAGACAGACAACGGCTGACAGGCAGACAGACAGACAACGGCTGACAGGCAGACAGACAGACAACGGCTGACAGGCAGACAATGGCTGACAGGCAGACAATGGCAGACAGGCAGACAACGGCTGACAGGCAGACAACGGCAGACAGACAGACAACGGCTGACAGGCAGACAGACAGACAACGGCTGACAGGCAGACAGACAGACAACGGCTGACAGGCAGACAGACAGACAACGGCTGACAGGCAGACAGACAGACAACGGCTGACAGGCAGACAGACAGACAGACAGACAGACAACGGCTGACAGACAGAGACAGACAGACAACGGCTGACAGACACAGACAACGGCAGACAGACAACGGCTGACAGGCAGACAGACAGACCACGGCTGACAGGCAGACAGACAGACAGACAGACAACGGCTGACAGACAGACAGACAACGGCAGACAGGCAGACAGACAGACAGACAGACAACGGCTGACAGACAGAGACAGACAGACAACGGCTGACAGACACAGACAACGGCAGACAGACAACGGCTGACAGGCAGACAGACAGACCACGGCTGACAGGCAGACAGACAGACAGACAGACAACGGCTGACAGACAGACAGACAACGGCAGACAGACACAGACAACGGCAGACAGACAACGGCTGACAGGCAGACAGACAGACAACGGCTGACAGGCAGACAACGGCTGACAGGCAGACAACGGCTGACAGGCAGACAACGGCTGACAGGCAGACAACGGCTGACAACGGCTGACAGGCAGACAGGCAGACAGGCAGACAGGCAGACAGAGACAACGGCTGACAGGCAGACAGACAGACAACGGCTGACAGGCAGACAGACAGACAACGGCTGACAGGCAGACAACGGCTGACAGGCAGACAACGGCTGACAGGCAGACAACGGCTGACAGGCAGACAGACAGACAGAGGCTGACAGGCAGACCACGGCTGACAGGCAGACAGACAGAGAAGGGCTGACAGGCAGACAGACAGACAGACAGCCAGACAACAGCAGACAGACAGCCAGACAACGGCAGACAGACAGGCTGACAGACAGACAGACAGCCAGACAACGGCAGACAGACAGCCAGACAACGGCAGACAGACAGCCAGACAACGGCAGACAGACAGCCAGACAACGGCAGACAGACAGCCAGACAACGGCAGACAGACAGACAGACAACGGCAGACAGACAGACAGACAACGGCAGACAGACAGACAGACAACGGCAGACAGACAGACAGACAACGGCAGACAGACAGACAGACAACGGCAGACAGACAGACAACGGCAGACAGACAGACAGACAACGGCAGACAGACAGACAACAGCTGGCAGACAGACAGACAAGGGCTGGCAGACAGACAGACAAGGGCTGGCAGACAGACAGACAAGGGCTGGCAGACAGACAGACAAGGGCTGGCAGACAGACAGACAAGGGCTGGCAGACAGACAGAGACAGACAAGGGCTGGCAGACAGACAAGGGCAGACAGACAGACAAGAGCAGACAGACAGACAAGAGCAGACAGACAGACAAGGGCAGACAGACAGACAAGGGCAGACAGACAGACAAGGGCAGACAGACAGACAAGGGCAGACAGACAAGAGCAGACAGACAGACAAGAGCAGACAGACAGACAAGAGCAGACAGACAGACAAGAGCAGACAGACAGACAAGAGCAGACAGACAGACAAGAGCAGACAGACAGACAAGAGCAGACAGACAGACAACGGCTGGCTGGCAACGGCTGGCAACGGCTGGCAGGCAATGGGTGAATGTCTTGCTGACAATGGCTGAATGGCCGGCCGGCAGATAATGGCCGGCTGAATAGCTGACTAAGGGCGGCTGAATACGACTGGCAACCAACCATCTATGTGACTGACATGTATTGATGGGCAGTGAGGGAGGTCCTTACAGGCATCTCTGATGTAGAGCAGCATGGCTACGAAGACATAGTCCACCAGGTCTAGAGTGATGCTGTCAGCGAACAGGGCATCCCACACCACCAACAGGTCCTGCAGGGGGAACTCACGGCCAAACAGCAGACGCACCCAGCGACTAGAGACGCAACGTTTAAAGAGACGCAGGCAGACACACACATTTAAACAGATGCAGGCAGACACACACTAGAGAGACAATTCACAGACAGGTGGCAGTACTCACATGCCGTATATCTGCGGGGCGATCTCCAGGCGGTTGACGTGCATGTGCAGCTCCACGTCGTGCTTCTTCACCAGTTGGTCCTGGATGCGGTTCACTTTGGTCACTATGGCAACAGACGGCCCCGAGTCTTGCGGACGGGCGAACGGCATGCTGGTCAGCATCTCGTCCTTCCCCTGAGGAGAACGTTCAGACAACATCAACAGTGTTCAGATGATGTCAACAGTGGAATAACATGAACATAAAATACAACGCTGATATACGTTAGAATAGCAGAAGCAGCAGCTACAATGGAGCTTCAGTAGCCGGTGAGTGCTACAACTTTAACAAGAGCACTGACCCTTCTGACTTCTCTCTCCAAGCTGGAGAACCAGGGTTCTGCTGTCTCCATCAGCTGGGAGAACATGGCACTGCAGAACACAGACACACAGAGGAGAACAGAGTGATATGGACTGGGTCTCAACAAGAACATGTTAGAAGTCTGACCTGTCCATAGGATTTCCACATTTAGAATGTAGAAGAATGTCAAATGCATATTTCACTCACTAGGCATCATGCTCATGGAACATAGGATTCAGTAGAGACAGCATCTCCTCACTGTGGACCAAACAGCATTAGATCAACACAAACCGATTTGGAGGAATGGACAGCATAGGGTGTAACTGAAGGGTAGGAGATAGATGTGAAGTAGGGGTGCCGGTGTGACTGACCTGGGGTACGCGGTCTCGCTGGCGTGCTGAAAGGCCTGATGGTCACAGTGCAGGACAAACACGATAGGAGCCAACAACTCATGCATTCCCTGCAGACAGAGAGAGTCAGAGTCAGCGAGGTCACAGATACCGAGAGAGACAGAAAGAGAACATGATTCAGCATGGCCTGTGTTTCTCTCAGCGTGATGCACGAGTTGTGTTATCAGTTTTGACAGAGCATCATTAAACTTAATTAACCAGTGGCCAGCCGTATGTCACTTCCTGTTAGAACATTGACTGGGCATCCATGCTCTCCCTGTGTAGCACAATGTGGACAGTATACGGTCTAGTCTAGGAGTTGCAACAGCATGCCTGGTGGCCCTGTCATGGTGTGCAAATTGAACATTGTGTGCCTGGTGTAGTGGTACCTGTTTGTACAGTAGCAGTTCGTTCTCTCGGGCGTAACAGAACAAGATGTCTGTCAGCTTGGTCCTGACAGCCTCGTCTTGGAAGTAACGCATCTCAGGAAAGCTACAGACAGAAAAGAGGAACAAGAGGATAGAGGGAGAGAAGAGAAAACATTTAAAAAGAGGGGAGAGGAGAGAGAAGTGATGGGAAAGGTAAGATGGTGTTTATATGAGAGGCATAGAGTAGACCGGAGAAGGACTTTAGTGACTTTATTTGATAACCAGAGCTGTATTTAAAAGTGTAGCAGACTCACGTTCTCATCACATCCTGTTTGATCATCCCTCTCAGCTCTTTGTCCTGGAAGAACTTGTTCCACAGGCTCTGGACAGGAGGGAAAGGAGAGCACAGGGACATATGAACCAGGAAATACACCATAAACCCATTCACCATACTTATATGTTACAATACATTATAACACAATATAGGGACATACAGGTAACTGCCAAAATAATGGAAACACTTGAGTAAATTAGGGATATAAAGTATACTGAAAGCAGGTGCTTCCACACAGGTTGGGTTCCAGAGTTAATTAAGCAATTAACATCCCATCATGCTTAGGGTCATATATAAAAAATGTTGGGTAGGCCACTATTTTGGCTACCATGGCTATGCCCCCATAGGATGACAATGCCCCATCCACAGAGTACGAGTGTTTACTGAATGGTTTGATGAGCATGGAAATGATGTAAACTACATGTGATGGCCCACTCATTCATCAGATCTCAACCCAATTAAACACCTATGGGAGATTCTGGAGACGGTGCCTAAGACAGCGGTTTCAACCACCAACAAAACACTAAATTATGGAATTTCTTGTGGAAGAAGGTGTAGAATGTATGCCAAGGTGTGTTGAAGCTGTTCTGGCTCGTGGTGGCCCAACGCCCTATTAAGACACTATGTTGGAGTTTCCTTTATTTTGGCAGTTAGCTCTACATCATAATAAAGGTATGATATACATTTACAACAGGGATACCCCCATAGTCCTGTGATAGAGGGATATTTAGGACGTCCATATACCCCATTATGGATAAGGAGTTGTATTCAGAGAAACTCAGGCTTCACTACACTTACCCCCTCGTCTTGTGAGAGTGGATTGTTGACCACCAGGTCCTGCTGGCCTGCAGCTTTACGGGGGTTGGTGATGTGCTGAGACGAGAGGGGAGAGAGTCAGTGACTGGCACACACACACACAGAGACACAGAGACACACACACAATAACTCACAGTCTCTTTGATCTTCTCATACTGGGCTCGCAGCTCCTTTGTCTTGTTGAGCCATTGGCTCTTATCCTCAGGAAGGACCTCCAGGTACAACTAGAAGACAACAAGACATGCTAGAACTTCCTTCAGATACCATCGACCGCACAGTAGCAAATAAAACATTAAACACTATAGCTAAAACACCTTTCACACAAGTCATATCAGTGTTAACTTTTAATCCATTGTTCCTCCCGAGTGGCGCAGCGTGTTACTACAGATCCTGGTTCGATACCGGGCTATGTCGCAGCCTGCCGCGACCGGGAGACCGATGAGGCGACGCACAATTGGCCAAGTGTCATCCGGGTTAGGGGAGGTTTTGGCCAGCCAGGATGTCCTTGTCCCGTAACACTAGTGACTCCTGTGGCAGGCACGGCACATTCATGCTGACACTGTCACCAGCTGTACAGTGTTTTCTCCGACACATTGGTGCGGCTGGCTTCCATGTTAAGCGTGCATTGTGTCAAGAAGCAGTGCGGCTTGGCAGGGTTTTGTTTCGGAGGACGCACAGCTCTCGATCTTCGCCTCTCCTTTGTCCGTACGGGAGTTGCAACGATGATACAAGACTAACTACCAATTGGATATGACAAAAATCAGGGAGAAAAAGGGGTTATACATTTTTTTAATTAAAACCGTTCAATCCCATTACCTAGGTCTAGATAATCAAATAAGACACAGCCATACACAGAGTATTCTGAAGAGAGAGAAACCTGAGAGCCATCTTTGTGAGTGGTTTACCTTCCAGCACACACTGCGGAATCGGCTGCTCCGCAATCGGCCACTGATGCCTGCCTGCCGAATCCTGGCCAGATAATTACTGTTCAAGAACAAGTCATCCCATTCTTTCCTTCGGAGGGAGGTTGGGTAACGGGAGAGATGAGAAGTTTTGGTGAGTTTGTGCAATTTTATTTAATCTAATGTGCAATACACAGAGAATTAGATCTGCATGTGACATGGACCGAAATATAAATCACACGCACACATTAAGCATGAACACACACAGCACAGCAACATGAGTTCTTACCTGTAGGAAAGGAAGGTGGACTCAGACTCCGAGTAAGACAACCTGCTACTATCCAGAGATCCTCCTGTAAAACAAACCAAGCAGTTCACACACGCAGCCACTAGAAGGCGGCATTGACACCAATTACATGATCAGTGAGGCTCATCTTCAAAGTAATGGATGTTTAAACGCATCCTTCTCTCTGACAGATTTCAATAGGCATGTTCAATAGCATGGTTTCTACCACATTACATTTACCAATGAAATCATGTCACGGGGAAAAGGACAGCGGTATGTCTCAGGGCATTTCTCAAGCGTGAGTAAGACGCAGGGAAGTCACAAACCTAAAATCATCATCATACATAATAACTCATTTGCCCTGCAGGTTAACACACACACACACACACACACTCCTGGGAGCTGTCAATCAACATTAGTTACAGAAGTGTATCATGTGACGTTGCTCTGGGGACACTCACTATGAAAATTCATTAGCTAAACACGCTAACCCATCTTTCGTCCGCAGGCGTCATCAGCTGTGTTCATAACTCACCGTTATACAATCCACTACACACTCCATACCTTTCTCCGTCAATATTTCCTTTGTCACAGTCTTTCGTTATCCCCACATTCAACTACCTCGCATCCCCCCCGACTCTCCTTCGCTCGTCATTAAATGGTGTTTGGTTATGAATATGAAGTGTTAATAACTGCTTAATTAAGCCTCAAATGGTTGCCATAAAGGGTTAACATGTAAATATAGCTTTAATGAACATGTTGACCCACCACGGCTGTGGTTCTTGTTGAAGTTGTGGAGAGGGTCGAAGCCAGGCTCCTGCTCTCCATCAGGCTGGAGAGGGTGGTGGGTCTCGAAGTTAGGGTGCTGCATGACCACCACACAACAGAACCTGGGATGAGAACAACAGGAGGGGTTAAAACTACCTGTGTACCACCACAGAACAAGAAACACAACACCACAGAACAAGAGTAGGATGACTGCAGCAGTAGACACCATAGAGTAAGAACAAAACACCACAGAGCAAGAGGACTCATCTGATAAAAGATTCCTTAATAGAAAATGACTCAAGTAAAAGTCACCCAGTAAAATTCTACTTAAGTATATTTTAAACCAAAAACTTTTACTCAAGTATCAAATATACCTAAGTATCGAAAGAAAGTATAAATAATTTCACATAAATTATATTAAGCAAACCAGACAGCAACATTCTTGTTTTTAAAATGTACAGATACTCAGAGGCACACGCCAACATTCTGACATCATTTACAAACGAAGCATGCATGTTTAGTGAGTCCGCCAGATCAGAGGCCGTAGAGATGACCAGGGATGTTCTGTGGATGTGTGAAGTGGACCATTTTCCTGTCCTGCTAAACATTCCAAATGTAATGAGTACTTTTGGGTGTCAAGGAAAATGTTTGGAGTAAAAAGTACAAATACTTTTTTCTTAATGTAGTGAAGTAAAAATGGTCAAATATAAATTGTAAAGTACAGATAGCCCCAAAAAACTACTTAAGCAGTAGTTTAAAGTACTTTAAGTATTTTACACCACTGGGACTAAGTTTAGTAGAGCAATTAAAAACAGAACAAATATACCCATGTTATGTACCCAGTAGGTCACTCAGGTCCTCTGGCACTGGCCTTTTAACGATCCCAAAGCCCAGGACCAAGAGGCATGGAGAGGCAGCCTTTTAACTATCCCAAAGCCCAGGACCAAGAGGCATGGAGAGACAGCCTTTTAACGATCCCAAAGCCCAGGACCAAGAGGCATGGAGAGGCAGCCTTTTAACTATCCCAAAGCCTAGAAACAAGAGGCATGGAGAGACAGCCTTTTAACTATCCCAAAGCCTTGGACCAAGAGGCATGGAGAGACAGCCTTTTAACTATCCCAAAGCCTAGGACCAAGAGGCAGCCTTTTAACTATCCCAAAGCCTAGGACCAAGAGGCATGGAGAGACAGCCTTTTAAATATCCCAAAGCCCAGGACCAAGAGGCATGGAGAGGCAGCCTTTTAACTATCCCAAAGCCTAGAAACAAGAGGCATGGAGAGGCAGCCTTTTAACGATCCCAAAGCCCAGGACCAAGAGGCATGGAGAGACAGCCTTTTAACTATCCCAAAGCCCAGGACCAAGAGGCATGGAGAGACAGCCTTTTAACGATCCCAAAGCCCAGGACCAAGAGGCATGGAGAGACAGCCTTTTAACTATCCCAAAGCCCAGGACCAAGAGGCATGGAGAGACAGCCTTTTAAATATCCCAAAGCCCAGGACCAAGAGGCATGGAGAGGCAGCCTTTTAACTATCCCAAAGCCTTGGACCAAGAGGCATGGAGAGACAGCCTTTTAAATATCCCAAAGCCCAGGACCAAGAGGCATGGAGAGACAGCCTTTTAACTATCCCAAAGCCCAGGACCAAGAGGCATGGAGAGGCAGCCTTTTAACTATCCCAAAGCCTTGGACCAAGAGGCATGGAGAGGCAGCCTTTTAACTATCCCAAAGCCTAGGACCAAGAGGCATGGAGAGACAGTATTTTAACTATCCCAAAGCCTAGGACCAAGAGGCATGGAGAGGCAGCCTTTTAACTATCCCAAAGCCTTGGACCAAGAGGCAGCCTTTTAACTATCCCAAAGCCCAGGACCAAGAGGCATGGAGAGACAGCCTTTTAACTATCCCAAAGCCTTGGACCAAGAGGCATGGAGAGACAGCCTTTTAACTATCCCAAAGCCTGGGACCAAGAGGCATGGAGAGGCAGCCGTTTAACTATCCCAAAGCAGAGGACCAAGAGGCATGGAGAGGCAGCCTTTTAACTATCCCAAAGCCTAGGACCAAGAGGCATGGAGAGAGTCAGTCTTTTAACTATCCCAAAGCCTTGGACCAAGAGGCATGGAGAGACAGCCTTTTAACTATCCCAAAGCCTGGGACCAAGAGGCATGGAGAGGCAGCCTTTTAACGATCCCAAAGCCTGGGACCAAGAGGCATGGAGAGACAGCCTTTTAACGATCCCAAAGCCCAGGACCAAGAGGCATGGAGACAGCCTTTTAACGATCCCAAAGCCCAGGACCAAGAGGCATGGAGACAGCCTTTTAACGATCCCAAAGCCCAGGACCAAGAGGCATGGAGACAGCCTTTTAACGATCCCAAAGCCCAGGACCAAGAGGCATGGAGAGACAGCCTTTTAACGATCCCAAAGCCTGGGACCAAGAGGCATGGAGACAGCCTTTTAACGATCCCAAAGCCCAGGACCAAGAGGCATGGAGAGGCAGCCTCTAGTTATTTTGCCCCAGTCTCTGGAATAGCCTGCCAGAGAACCTGAGGGGGCCTAAACTGTGGATTTTTTTTTAGCTTTGCTTTTCCTTAGTGTGCTTTTTAGTCGTTCGTTTTTATTGTTATTTTGTTTTTTTATCCTCTTAAGCGTTTTGTGCAGTTTTTATTTTCATTCGTTTTTTTTCCTGTGAAGCACATTGAGTTACATTCCCTGTCTGAAATGTGCTGTATAAATAAAGTTAGATTTACTAATAATATTATCCAGTTCAGCTCCAGGCCTATGCTTTTTGTCTGTCTTTGTTCCATGTCAGTACTTACAGTCACAACGTTGTGTTCCTCCTCAGCCGAGACTCAGGAAAGATGAGGGTTTAGGCTATCTGAGAGAAACACAAAAGAGACATTCAGGACAAAAAGAGAAACGAAAAAGGCAAAGGCTTGGCATTTTTCCCTCTGTCCCTGGGTATAAATAGGATCACTTGGGGGAATTCAACACAACATAAGGCTACGCAGTATAGGCTAGGCTTGTGCGGTATACCGTACACAACTACTCATACAAGTGAACTATCAAAGATATGCCAAATAAACTACTCCATCTCAGGTCTCCAACTATCCACATGGTTTGCTAACCAAATGGCTAGCTTGCCAGATCGAGCTTCTTGGTTACGACAGATACGATCAATTCCTTCCTGGATCAAAATCCCTGCAGCCTAAATGGGTTTTGTGCATCAAATGCATGTTTGGAAAGTAATAGTGCCCCTTGTGTGCATTGCCAGTAATACCGAATACCTCCTTATGGTACAGGAACGGTATGAAAGTGTGGGTACCGGCCAACCCTAGTGTAGGCTACTCAAATGTCTGTTGAGTGGCTTTGAAACGTCACTGACATAGGATACACTGATTTAATAAGACAGAATGGACAAGATTTGATAAATAACACATCTCAATTTACAAAGGAAAACATTCTAATCACATATAAAGACAGTCAAGTGGCTTGTGCATAAAAACAACCACTTCCATGGAGGAAGAGCACAGAGCAGGGATAGCCCAGGGAATTCTCACCCCATATTCACTATGGCATTTAAGACTGACAGCTCTGTGGGAGATCTGTGACGAAAGAAAGACAAAACATTGACACTACATGCTCCTACCAAAATAAAAGAAATGACCAATCAAGACGTTTCACATAACAGTACAATGACACGGACATTGAGCAGGAACTTACAGAACTAGTCGACGACATGCCGTTCATCAAAAGACGCCAAAGTCTTAAAATTGTCCTCAAACCATGTTGATTTAATTAAGGTTAAACCCGTGGGCCACCCGAGGGACATAGTGGTCTAAACAACTGCATCGCAGTGCTAGAGGCGTCACTACAGACCCGGGTTCGATCCCAGGCTGTGTTGTAGCCGGCCGCGACCAGGAGAGGCATGAGGCCGTGCACAATTGGCCCAGAGTCGCCGGATTATGGGAGGGTTTGGCCAGACGTCCTCGTCCTGTCACACTCTAGCGACTTCGGTAGCCAGCTGTACAGTGTTTCCTGGTTAAGCGAGCAGTGTGTCATGAAACAGTGCGGCTGGGCGGGGGACACATGGCTCCCGACCTTCGCCTCTCCAGAGTCCGTACGGGAATAGCAGGGATGGGACAACACTGTAAATACCAAATTGGGTATGACAAATTGGGCAGCAAAAAAGAGGGGTAAAAAGTACCTCCCAAAATAAAAAGAACTAAAATATATATATATATATATATATGTGTTAAACACCGCCACCTCTCCATTATTTATCCTGGATGGGCATCTTCCATGGTTATGTATGCGTGTGCGTGTGTACGTACTTGGGTTATCACAATACTACAATACCTGATTTTCCATGGCAAAAAGGAAAGCAAAAACAATTCCTTGCCATGATTCCTCTGAGTATTGCAATGCTGGTATGGTGACAACCCTAGTGCGTACACATATGTAGGCTAAGCCTAACACACAATTCCTTCCACTGCAGCAGTGAGAGCATTATGCATTTTCCTTTATTAATTATGGAAATCACCCAACAAAAGCATCTCCTTAAACCCATTAACGAGGCGCATGGAACCCGGCTTTGATAAATCAACCGCGCACACTATCAAAATATAAATAATGTTATATGCGTACTCTATGTTCCTGTTTGGCTCTGCAACATCTGTTCCTCACAAAGACTAATGCCTTCAAGTTATCTGAGTTTTTCCCCCTTTTAAAAGACAATATCCCATTAAATAATTCAAACTAATCTCCAACAATAGCTAGAGACATGCTGTGAATAGGTCAATAATAATGCACTGCATTTCATCATGATGAAGTTGAGCAGATTTTTCTCAGAGTTAGGCATGTTTCAGAAGTGTCCGAAGGGCTCGAATCTCAGAACTATAGTTGAGGATCCTTATAGAGGAGTTCTTCTTTACCATAGTTTAATTGTTTCATTCATTATGCCTCTACTCCCAGAATCCAGAGGCTATTCCAACATTCTGAATTCCAGGAAGAGGAAACTTGAGGAATAACTGATTAAATCACTCAATCTTGTAATTCTGAACAGGATGTTGAGATCCTCATATAAAATCACTCACTAGTCAGGCCATGTAAGGGAATGTAACAGACGGACTGTACTACTGAGACGTGTTGCGTGTTGCGTGTTCACGGCCATGTCTGGTGGAAGGTTTCACTTCCTTTCTAAAAGTTATCCTCCAGAGAGTAATCCTCTGCTCTGCAACAACGGCAAACTTCTCAGCGCAAATAACACATTAGGTACTGCATAATGTACTACATATCACCAGGACATACGTCAATAATTCACTGAATTCTTTTTTTATGATGTAATCAAATAAATACATAATGGAAGGCATTAATAAACCAATAGGTAAATTGCTTGCACTGCTATCTACAAACTTACATTGGGATGAGAAGATACTTTGTGTATATATATATATATAGTATGTGGACATCCCTCCAAATAAGTGGATTTGGCCATTTCAGCCACACCCGTTGCTGACAGGTGTATAAAAATTGAGCACACAGCCATGCAATCTCCATAGACAAAGATTGGCACTAGAATGGCCTTATGAAAGCGCTCAGTGACTTTTAAAGTGGCACTGTCACAGATGGCCCCCTTTCCAACAATTCCGTTTTTCTAGGAGCAACAAAGGCTCAGCCGCGAAGTGGTATGCCACACAAGGTCACAGAACGGGACCGCAGTGCTGAAGCAGGAGCGGGTAAAAATCGTCTTTCCTCGGTTGCAACACTCACTACTGAGTTTCAAACTGCCTCTGGAAGCAAAGTCAGCACAATAACTGTTTGTCCTGGGAACGAGCAGCTGCACACAAGCCTAAGATCACCATGTGCAATGCCAAGCGCCGGCTGGAGTGGTGTAAAGCTTGCTGCCATTTGACTCTGGAGCAGCGGAAGAGCGTTCTATGGCGTGATGCTTCACCATCTGGCAGTCCAACAAACTAATCTCCACATACTTTTGGTCATGTAGTGTACTTGCCTGTGATTTAGCCTACTGTAACAAGGTCCACTGAATCCCACCTCTGTGTGGGAAAAAAGGGTCCACTGGGAACAAACGGAACAAAACAGGGAGGGACCTACCTTAACTTGTCCAATAAGAAAAGCTTGTTTTCATATTAATTTGCAAAACATTTTGCTACGTGTGCAATAATGAACACAACCCAGGCATTTGAAGATAGTCTGTAAGCCATTAATAGAAATCATCATGACACATTTGAGTCCTCCTGCCCTGACCTGTACATGACCTCAGCCAGTAGCCTAGATACATTATCCTAGTTGATTGAAGAAGGTACGATGAGAACACATTAAAGAAACAGAAGGCTAAATTAGACAAACACCTTAGAAAATAAAATGAGAAATGCAAGTGAAATACATACACCTTCATACCATCAGGGATATTAATAGAGCACCATTATCATTCACTTCCTCTTTACTATAAACAGATTGAGAACATCACTTGCTGTTAAGAGGTGAAGTTAGTTTTTGTGTGTGTGTGTGTGTGTGTGTGTGTGTGTGAGAGAGAGCGAGACGTAGGACTCGGAAGGCCCAAAACGGTTGAAAACCAATTGGGTATAAACTGAGCTAGACATAGAGGCTGAGTAGCCTCTGCCCAGAGCCATAAAGCTCTTCTGCTTTCTGTGAGGCTTTGATTATGGTGTTTTAGAACAGCAGATCAGCTGAGAGGCCCTGGGCATTCTGAGTTATGACAACACTGGAGACAACAGCAGTACAGCAGAATATACTGAGGGAAAACCAGAAACAGAGAAGGGTACTTCAGTGCCAGTAGAGAGGACGAGCCTGACGTCTTTCATGTGACTGAGGGTCCATTTTAGTGGATGTAGTACACTATACAGATTGCTATCAAGAGGACTTCGAAACAACGAAATGGAACTTTCCTGTGCATTAATAACAAACTTGTATTCCATACGTAAATACGAATAAAATTGTCAAATTACAAGCCTAGTTGGTTTAGCAAGGGGAAAAGACAGGAACATTCCAGCTAGCCATGATTGGCTGAGATTATGGATGGGCTGGACATGCTGGGAGATGAGTTTGGATTGGTCTGCCATGCTTCCGTCTATAACATGAGCTGTTCAGCATGTATTGGCAGCCCTTTTTACTGTACCGTTTTTGAAAGATATAATGTTAGCTATCGAGAAAAACAAAAGTTTTGCTACTTTTCTCAACAACAACACTTTCTGCACACGCCACAGTCAGTTTGAACCGGAGTGACTTAACAACGCTGGCCAAACAAGATGTACCTACAAACAAAAATAGTTAAATGGTTCCAGTCTGCCATGAAGCGTTCATCCATGTATGCTGGTAAGAGTCTAGCTACATTTTCAAAGATATATCACTTTTTAAACTAAATTTGAAACTTTCTTTCCAAGTTAAAGCATTAGCTAGCTAGCGAACGTTGGCATGCTAGCTAAGGTTACTTGTATGATCTGTGTAATAATATTATTCAAATCAGAAATCCCTTTGCATTACTAGTTAAAGCCTAATGTTAGCTAGCTAACATTGAACCTAGTTGGTTAGCTTTAGCTACCTGCAGATTCATACTACAGCTATGACAATGTTTGTATTGGTACAGTGCCTTTAGAAAGTATTCAGACCCCTTGACATTTTCCACATTTTGTTAGGTTACAGCCATATTCTAAAATGGACTAAATAGTTTCCCCCCCTCATCTATCTACACAATCTATTCACTACCCAGGGAGTTGTTTCTCTGAGACTGTCACATCCGCTTGCTCTATAGAGGTTATGCTGAGGTTTCTGATAAGCAATTTGGGACAAATGTATTGGTAAAAAAAAGTCCTACACTAGCCAATAGTCATTGTTCGGTGACTGAACAGTGAGGGGTCAAAACAACATGACACACGTCACCCGTTTCAGGAAAATAGGCGTATGTCACGGGTCACTACATCACAGAAGAGCCGTTTGAACGTAAACTTTTTTTTAAATCAAAATGCGTGTATCTCACAGTAAAACTGCATAAGAGTTGTTCTCCACTTTCTAGAGAACCACGTTTTGAAATCAGTGGAATCTGAGTATAAATAGCTAAGGAGATGGAGAAAACACCGGTCTCTGGATTACATCTTCAAATTTATGGCAACCATGGCATCCGTGACAGGAGACACGTCCATCTATGATGTATCCCGGGTAAGATAGTCTAGCTAGCTACATTTTCAGATATTACACGTTTCGAATTTGGACAGAAAGTAGTTTAATTTCAAGTTAAAGTGTACTGTTAGCTAGCTAACGTTAGCTGGCTGGCTAGCTAACATTACATGTATGATCTTATTATATGAATCTCAGAGCCATTTGCTTGGCTAGTTAAAGCCTAATGTTAGCTAGCTAACATTTAACCTGGTTGGATAGCTACCTGCAGATTCATGCAGGGTAGTAACGTCATGAGTTGGGATTATGGCTCATTGTTTAGCTAGCTAGCTAGCTAAATGTCTTAACAAAAGACTCCACTATTCAAATAACCATTTCTGGTGCGTTCGTAAATTCAGTCTGACCAGCTACTCCGATTTCAGAGCACTCTCGTCTGAGTGTGCCAGGGCGCAGAATAACTAATGAATTTACGAACTCTCAACACCCTAGGCCGAGTAAAGTGGTCAGAGTTTGGGTGGGGGCTAAAGCTAAAGAGGGTGTGAATGATGCTGAATGGGTGTAGACAAAGAAGAGCTCTACAGTAGGTTCCAAAACATTCCAAGGCCATTTTCTCAAAAGTGAGGTTATAAGTTTATCAACTTTCAAAGCAGAATTACTTTTTCATTGTTCCTCAAATGCAGTGTATGATATACCATTGTGTAGCTCTGTGACTCTGCTTTTATCTAATGTAAAATAACTATTTCAAATGTTGCTACATAAGACCGAATCAAGGCGGTTGGTCTTATATTATTGCAGTTTCTCATTAGTGGTTTACCTCACAATACACAGATCGTTTCGTTTGAGTAGGCTATGTGCTGGCTGGCTGCTCATTTCAGTCTCTGCAGTCAGTGCACCTCGCTCAGAGATCAAAGGTTCGATACTGACAGAACGCTTCTCTTATGGTAAAGACCTCTCCTTTCTGGGCGGCCTCTGGCCAAAACAACTCTTATACAACCTATCTTTGGTACTGTCACTGGACTATGCTGGGTCACGATAGTGTTGTTGGCACCTGTAACTTGGACATAATAAAAACAGGTAGACATGGCAAGCACTAGCTAGCCATTGTTTAAAATAAGAAGCAACATAGCTAGCAAACAGCTTTGGGACAACATAGGGAGTCTATTGTTTGGACTCCCTGATTTGTGAATCGTTCTGGTGGTTGGAGAAGGAAAATATCCCCAACCAAAAAATAGCCGGCTACACACACAAAAAAACGATCTGTCAACAAAGGCATATTTATAATCTCTAGGAACTATATTTAAAGTGAAATTTGATCCTCGCTATAAAATAAACGCTTGAATCAACCTGCACGGTTTTCTTTATAGAAAGGGTGATCAGACCAATTTCCACCGCAATGACTGTCGATGTGCAATATATCGGCATGATATAGTTAGCAACTAGCTCTACTAGTTAGATGTCCAGCATGGTGGTAGAAAAACAAACATGTCTTTAACTAGGTAGCAACGCCATGCATATTTACAATCGCTAGAAAATACTTACGTAGCTGACTTCTAGCTAGCTATATAATCTAGTCGTCAAACTGTTTTGCAAGTATTTTTCGGGTTAGCGTTCAGGCTAGCTGCACGAGCTTTCACACAGGCCTAGCGCTACACTTCCGACATACAGCTCTGTGGCTAAAGACAAATCAATATAGCAACTTCATACAAACGCACGGGTTATTTCCAGTTATTAAAAATCCCATTGCATATTCCGTCGTTTAATGTGAGAGTGCATTTTACCTGTTCTGCTCATGCGGGGCTCCCCATTCTGTGCTGTCTTCTGATAGTAAACAGTCGCGAGTAAAGTGTGTTGAGGCACAGCTGATAGAACATGTGACTAGGGAGATTAAGTGATTTCAGCGCGTGCGCGAGATGCATAATAATCCCTGAAATAATACATCATAAAAAAGACAGAACGGGCTTGCAAAATAGTAACCTTGTGATATGTTTCATTTACATAGTCTAACATATCCTACCTCAAAACATAGCACGCATGAGATGGGCTTCACTGTATTTCCTCTGTCATGTAATGAATAGGCCCATGCTGATGAAGATGATGATGAGTGTGTGGTGGTGAACTAATGAATGAATCAATCCAATGTATTTATAAAGCCCTTTTTACATCAGCTGATGTCACAAAGTGCTATAGAGAATGCCAGCCTAAAACCCCAAACAGCAAGCAATGCAGACTAGAAGCACCAGTGGCTAGGAAAAACTCCTTAGAAAGGCAGGAACATAGGAAGAAACCTAGAGAAGAACCAGGCTCGGAGGGGTGGCCAGTTCTCTCTGGCTGTCCCGGGTGGAGATTGTGAGAGTATATAGCCATTAATGTCAGATTGTTCTTCAAGATGTTCAAACATTCATAGATGACCAGCAGGTCCGTACCTCAGGAGTAAATGTCAGTTGGCTTTTCATAGCCGAGCATTCAGAGGTCAAGACAGCAGGTGTGGTAGAGAGAGAGAGAGAGAGAGAGAGAGTTGAAAACAGCAGGTCTGGGTCAAGGTAGCATGCTCCGGTGAACAGGTCAGAGTTCCATAGCCGCAGGCAGAGCAGTTGAAACTGGAGCAGCAGCACGACCAGTTGGATTGGAGACAGCCAGGAGTCATCAGGCCAGGTAGTCCTGAGGCATGGTCCTAGGGCTCAGATCCTCCGGGAGGGGACAACAAATAAGACAGGAGAATTACACCAGATATAAAAGACTAACCCTAGCCCCCAGGCACATAAACTATTGCAGCATAAATACTGGAGGCTGAGAAAGGAGGGGGTCGGACAGGGCCAACTAGGCAGGATATAATTCCACCCACTTTGCCAAAGCACAGCCCCCACACCACTAGAGGGATATCAACAGACTACCAATTTACACCCCTGGGCCAGACAACACTCAATCATAGGACCTACTGAAGAGATGATTCTTCAGTAAATTCTTGTAGGTAGAGACCGTGTCTGCGTCTCTCACATGGATTAGCAGACCATTCCATAAAAATGGAGCTCTATAGGAGAAAGCCCTGCCTCCAGATGTTTGCTTAGAAATTCTAGGGACAATAAGGAGGCCTGCGTCTTGTGACCGTAGTGTACGTGTAGGTTTGTACGATAGGACCAAATCGGAGAGATACTGTAGGTAGGAGCAAACCCATGTAATGCTTTGAATGTTAGCAGTAAAACCTTGAAATCAGCCTTAGCCTTAACAGGAAACCAGTGTAGCGAGGCTAGCGCTGGAGTAATATGATCATATTTTGGGGTTCTAGTCAAGATTCTAGCAGCCGTGTTTAGCACTAACTGAAGTTTATTTAGTGCTTTTTCCAGGTAGCCGGAGAGTAGAGCATTGCAGTAGTTTAAACTAGAAGTGACAAAAGCATGGATTAGCATTAGCATTTCTGCATCATTTTTGGACAAAACTTTTCTGATTTTTGCAATGTTACAAAAAGAGAGATCAGGGTCCAGAGTAACACTGAGGTCCTTCACAGTTTATTTGAGACGACTGTACAACCATCAAGATTAATTGTCAGATCCAACAGCAGATCTCTTTGTTCTTTGTTCTAAAAGTAAAAAATTGGCCGCCATCCACTTCCTTATGTCTGAAACACAAGCTTCCAGGGTAGGCAATTGTAGGGTTTCACCATGTTTCATCGAAATGTACAGCTGTGTGTCGTCCGCATAGCAGTGAAAGTTGACATTGTGTTTCCGAATGACATCACTAAGAGGTAGAATATATAGTGAAAACAATAGTGGTCCTAAAACGAAACCTTGAGGTACGCCGAAATGTACAATTGATTTGTCAGAGGACAAATCATCCACAGAGAAATGATATCTTTCCGACAGATACGATCTAAACCAGGCAAGAACTTGCCAGTGAAGACCAATTAGGGTTTCCAATCTCTCCAAAAGATTGTGGTGATCGATAATATCAAAAGCAGCACTAAGTTCTAGGGGCACGAGGACAGATGCAGAGCCTTGGTCTGACGCCATTAAAATGTAATTTACCACCTTCACGAGTGCAGTCTCATTTCATATACATTTTTTGTCTTCAGGAAGGCAGTGAGTTGCTGCGCAACAGTTTTTCAAAAATATTTGAGAGGAATGGGAGATTCGATATATGGGCTGATAGTTTTTTAAACATTTTCCAGGTCAAGGTTTGGCTTTTCAAGAGAGGCTTTCTTACTCCCACCTTTGGTGAGTTTGGTTCACATCCGGTAGATAGGGAGCCATTTATTATGTTCAACACAGGAGGCCTACATTCAAAGCCAATGTCTGTTGAGGATAAGAGATTATAAATGGTAAAATGTTATACAGTACAATAACTTGCTGTTGATTATTCCCAGACAGACTGAGGAACAATGCTCACATTGTTTTACAGTTAGGGTTTGCAGCATAATATGAGACAGACCCTGAAGAGCCCCATAACCACTCAGGGTGTTTATTTGCAGGAGGTGAAATCAACTCTGTGAGAACTGTATACTATGTAGGCTACATACTGTATGTACAACAATTATAACAAACAGGAAGTAGACTCCTTACTATACACAAACTCAGATAAAATGAAACAAATAATCAATAACACAAAATACAGAGCTCTAATTAACGCAGGCATCAATCATGACAGAAAACACAACTGTCACACCCTGATCTGTTTCACCTGTCTTGTGCCACCCCCCACCAGGTGGCTCCCATTTTCCCCATTATCCATTATTATATATTTATACCTGCGTTTTCTGTTTGTCTGTTGCCAGTTCGTCTTGTTTTATCAGGTCTTATCAGTGTGCTTCCCATTTCTCCTGTTCTCAAGTTGTCACATTCTGACCTGAGTTCTTTTGTTATGTCTTTGTTTTAGTATGGTCAGGGCGTGAGTTGGGTGGGTTGTCTATGTCAGTTTTTCTCTGATTTGCTATTTCTGTGTTTGGCCTGGTATGGTTCTCAATCAGAGGCAGCTGTCAATCGTTGTCCCTGATTGAGAACCATATTTAGGTAGCCTGCTTTCTATTGTGTTTCGTGGGTGATTTATTTTCTGTTTAGTGTGTGTTGCACCTGACGGGGCTGTTTTGTTTGGGCTCTTTTGTTACTTTGTATTTAGTGTTCAGGTTATTAAATGGATGAACATTTACCACGCTGCACCTTGGTCCTCCTCTCTCTCCCAACGACGAGCGTTACACAAGTTTTTGTTTTCTAGTCTTCCCAGTTCGGACCTTTCTGCTTGTCCTGACCCTGCCTGCCATTTAGTCCCTGATTGACTCTGCCTTGGATTACGAACCTCTGCCCGCGCTCCACCTGCCCTTTGCCTGCCGCTTTGTTATAATAAATATTCTGAGAACCAAACTATCTACCCCTTGTGTCTGCGTCTGGATCATATCCTGAGTCATTATGGCAACCTTACCCCTGTCTGGCCGCGACAGGTATGACAGAGTTTATACCTTCTATCAAGGCCTCACCTTGGAAGATAGCATTGTGCACCAATCAACCATTAGGCTAGTATACAGTGCATTTGGAAAGTATTCAGACCCCTTCACTTTTTTCACATTTTGTTACGTTCCAGCCTTATCCTGACTTGGATTTAAATTTTAAACATCCTCATCAATCTACACACAATACCCCATAATAACAAAGTGAAACAGGTTTTTAGAGATTTTTGCAAATGTATTAAAAATATAAAAAAATACCTTATAAGTATTCAGACCCTTTGCTATGAGACTCGAAATTGAGCTCAGGTGCATCTTGTTTCCATTGATCAACCTTGAGATGTTTCTAGAACTTGATTGGAGTCAACCTTTGGGGCGGCAGGTAGCCTAGTGGTTAGTGTTGGACTAGCAAGATCGAATCCCAGAGCTGACAACCGGCTCCAGAGCGCTCAGGACCTCAGACTGGGGCAAAGGTTCACCTTCCAACAGGACAACAACCCTAAGCACACAGCCAAGTCAATGCAAGAGAGGATTTGGGACAAGTCTCTGAATGTCCTTGAGTGGCCCGGTTTTGAACCCGATCAAACATCTCTGGAGAGACCTGAAAATAGATGTGCAGCGACGTGACGCTCCCCATCCAACCTGCAGAGAAGATTGGGAGAAATTCTCCAAATTCAGGTGTACCCAAGAAGACTCCAGGCTGTAATCGCTGCCAAAGGTGCTTCAACAATGCACGGAGTAAAGGGTCTGAATACAAATGTAAATGTGATATTTCTGTGTTTTTTTGTTATATAAATTTGCAAACATTTCTAAAAACCTGTTATTGCTTTGTCATTACTGAGTCTACACATTAAGAACACCTTTCTATATTTAGTTGAACCCTCAGTGTAGAATCCTGCATTAAGCAGAAGTACTCCAGAGGTAGGGTATTCATTACTCAGCTCCTTGGGATTTGCAATATGGGCATTACCCAACACCGCAGGATAATTGGCGCTCCTGAACACAGCTCCGAGAGGAACAAACATTTGACCTTTTCAATTACGAGGATATACAGGTAAGTCCTAAACATTTTGCAATATGGAAATAGTGATCTCATTAGGCTAACTACGTGCACATTGTAATGGTAACTTGAATTGTGGGAGTAGGCTTGGCCTTTTACCAGATTTATCTACTCAGTAGAAAGATCTTTAAATATTCGGAAACAGACACTTACAGTTATCTTGGGATGCGTGACAACTTGAGGCCTTCATTTTGGAAAAGCACCCAGGTATGGATATCAAATCAAGTCAAATTTTATTTGTCACATCCGCCGAATACAACAGGTGTAGTAGACCTTACCGTGAAATGCTTACTTAGAAGCCTTTAACCAACAATGCAATTCAAGAAATAGAGTTAAGAAAATATTTACTAAATGAACTAAAGTAAACATTTAAATAAAAAATAACATAATAAAAGCAATACCGAGGACCTATACTCGGTATCAGTACCGAGTCAATGTGTGAGGGTAGGAAAGAGTAAAGAGTACCCTGAAGGGAAAGAGTACTGTGGGGGGAAAGAGTACTGTGGAGGGAAAGAGTACTGTGGAGGGAAAGAGTACCCTGAAGGGAAAGAGTATTGTGGAGGGAAAGAGTACTGTGGAGGGAAAGACTACCCTGAAGGGAAAGAGTACTGTGGAGGGAAAGAGTACTGTGGAGGGAAAGAGTACTGTGGAGGGAAAGAGTACTGTGGAGGGAAAGAGTACTGTGGGGGGAAAGAGTACTGTGGAGGGAAAGAGTACTGTGGAGGGAAAGAGTACCCTGAAGGGAAAGAGTACTGTGGAGGGAAAGAGTACTGTGGAGGGAAAGAGTACTGTGGAGGGAAAGAGTACCCTGAAGGGAAAGAGTACTGTGGAGGGAAAGAGTACTGTGGAGGGAAAGAGTACTGTGGAGGGAAAGAGTACTGTGGAGGGAAAGAGTACTGTGGGGGGAAAGAGTACTGTGGAGGGAAAGAGTACTGTGGAGGGAAAGAGTACCCTGAAGGGAAAGAGTACTGTGGAGGGAAAGAGTACTGTGGAGGGAAAGAGTACTGTGGAGGGAAAGAGTACCCTGAAGGGAAAGAGTACTGTGGAGGGAAAGAGTACTGTGGAGGGAAAGAGTACCCTGAAGGGAAAGAGTACTGTGAAGGGAAAGAGTACTGTGGAGGGAAAGAGTACTGTGGAGGGAAAGAGTACCCTGAAGGGAAAGAGTATTGTGGAGGGAAAGAGTACTGTGGAGGGAAAGACTACCCTGAAGGGAAAGAGTACTGTGGAGGGAAAGACTACCCTGAAGGGAAAGAGTACTGTGGGGGGAAAGAGTACCCTGAAGGGAAAGAGTACTGTGGAGGGAAAGAGTACCCTGAAGGGAAAGAGTACTGTGGAGGGAAAGACTACCCTGAAGGGAAAGAGTACTGTGGAGGGAAAGAGTACTGTGGAGGGAAAGAGTACTGTGGAGGGAAAGAGTACTGTGGAGGGAAAGAGTACCCTGAAGGGAAAGAGTACTGTGGAGGGAAAGAGTACTGTGGAGGGAAAGAGTACTGTGGAGGGAAAGAGTACCCTGAAGGGAAAGAGTACTGTGGAGGGAAAGAGTACTGTGGAGGGAAAGACTACCCTGAAGGGAAAGAGTACTGTGGAGGGAAAGAGTACTGTGGAGGGAAAGAGTACTGTGGAGGGAAAGAGTACCCTGAAGGGAAAGAGTACTGTGAAGGGAAAGAGTAAAGAGTACTGTGGAGGGAAAGAGTACTGTGGAGGGAAAGAGTACTGTGGAGGAAAAGAGTACTGTGGAGGGAAAGAGTACTGTGGAGGGAAAGAGTACTGTGAAGAGAAAGAGTACTGTGGAGGGAAAGAGTACTGTGGAGGGAAAGAGTACTGTGGAGTGCGATTGAGATTGCTTCAGTTGTGGATCTGTTGGGGCGGTATGTGAATTGGAGTGGGCGTTGACCTGCCTCATGTGAGCCATGACCTGCCTTTCAAAGCACTTCATGGAGATGGACTATTTTAAACATGTGTAACGATATGCGCTGAGAGTCAGGAAGGAACTTCGGGGAGTGAGTGTTTTAATAAAATTATCAGAACATAATACAGAAGAAGAAACATTAACAAATATAATAACATTTTTATACATGTTTTCCATAAAGAATGTTTTTTTTGTTAATCAGTAGATTTGAATTTAACCATAACATTTGGTTGTAATATTTGTTCTATCTTTTCTGGAGGATAAAACTGAAATTGTAACCAGCTTTGTATGGCTTTAAGAAAGGGCGATACTTTAAATAAAATGTATTTTTCAGTTAGTCGGAAATGAGAAGTTTTTGAACTAACGATGAGCCTTTCTTAATAATCTACTGTGGAACCAGTTTGGGTTTAAGTATAATTTATGTGTGAGTGAAGCTTTTAGTGAGAGGTTTAAAACTTTAATATTTAATCATTTTAGCCACCTAGAGTAGGCAGTGCCATTAGTAAGTAACTAAACTGTGATAGGACCAAAGAGTTTATCAATGTGATTTTTCCATAAATAGTGTCACGGATCCCTCTGGAACTTTCATTGCGCACACCTGGCCCCTACTCCCACTGATTGTATATTTATATATGTGCCCTTTGTTCACCATGTTGCTGTCGATTATTGTTACAATGTCCGTCGGTGCGTGTGGGTACCTGTGCTGTGTGTTTTGGGATTTTGTGCCCTTGTGGATTACGCAGATGATTACGGGTCTCGTCCCGTGGGAAAATCATTGTGCACTAGTGTTATTTATTAGAGGTACTCCTCACTCTTTTGTTTGTGTTTGTTACGTGTTTGTTTGGTCTTCATCCCCATGCCTTTACACGGCACACCGTAATTTGGGGCTTAATAAAAAAAAACTATTACGCATTCCTGCATCTGTCTCCCGAATCATACAGTGAGGGAAAAAAGTATTTGATCCCCTGCTGATTTTGTACATTTGCCCACTGACAAAGACATGATCCGTCTATAATTTTAATGGTAGGTTTATTTGAACAGTGAGAGACAGAATAACAACAAAAAAATCCAGACAAACATGCATATTACCAGACATGTAAAAGACAAGACAGCAACGAATTCTCACAAGGCATCCCGATCTCAGTCCCATGTTAAGCAGTATATTCCTTGCGTCGGACTCATTAAAGAAAAAATCTTTGTCCAGTTCGAGGTGAGTAATTGTTGTTCTTATAACCAGAAGCTCTTTTTGGTCATAAGAGACGGAAGTAGCAACATTATGTACAAAATAAGTTACAAACAATGTGAAAAAAACACAATAAAACACAGTTTTATTACCTTTTAAGATATTCACATAATCTTTGGATGAACAGGCCTACATTTCCTCACTTCTGTGGCCAACTCACTGATAGACATAGGCCTACTGGTATCAAGTATCTGAATAGTGTGTTTAAGCAATAAATCCTCGCTGCTGGTGCTCTGTGGAGATTCACTGAATGTTCCTCTGTAGATTAGATCGGATAGATGTAGGCCTATTTCCCTCAAGGTCACTTCTACCTCTCTTCCTTCCCCTTAGCACATTTACATTTCAGTCATTTCAGTCAACAGGGGTGGCAGGTAGCCTAGTGGTTAGTGCTTTGGACTAGTAACTGAAAGGTTGCAAGATCGAATCCCCGAGCTGACAAGGTTGTTCAGCCTGTCGTTCTGCTCTTGAACAAGACAGTTAACCCACTGTTCCTAGGCCATCAATAAAAATAAGATTTTGTTCTTAACTGACTTGCCTAGTTAAATAAAGGTAAAATATATATATATATACATTTTTTAGTGAGTGCATGTATAAATATTTAGTGCATACAGTATATATATTTTTTCTACTGTGTTATTGACTTGTTTATTTTTTACTCCATGTGTAACTCTGTTGTTGTCTGCTCACACTGCTATGCTTTATCTTGGCCAGGTCGCAGTTGTAAATGAGAACTTGTTCTCAACTAGCCTACCTGGTTAAATAAAGGTGAAATAAAAAATAAAAATAAAATAAATATATATTTTCTTTCATACTGGTCCCCCAGGGGAATCAAGCCCACAACCTTGGCATTGCAAGCGCCATGCTATACCAACTGAGCTACACAGGACTTCCTCTCATAATGAGGGAGGAGAAGGGAAGTAATGGCAAAGAGAGAGAAGAAGTAGACGGATTAGAGCATTAGACATATGTTTATTGAAGTAGAGAAAGGGGTAAGAGATAAAGAGAGGAGACAAGAGACTGAGGGAGGCTGAGGTTGAGAGAGATAGAGAGATACAGAGAACAGACAGACAAGTGGATTGAGAAAAACAATGAGTTTATTAGTTGTATGCACAGGATATGCATGATATACAGCTCATTCAGGAAGTATTCAGACCCCTTGACTTTTTCCACATTTTGCTATGTTAGCTCCAAAATTGTTTCTTCCTCATCAATCTACACACAATACCCCATAATGACAAAGCAAGGTTTTTAGAAATGTTTGCAAATGTAAAAAAAGAAAAAAAAGGGATTCAGACCATTTACTCAGCACTTTGTTGAAGCACATTTGACAGAGATTACAGCCTCGAGTCTTCTTCGGTATGACGCTACAAGCTTGGCACACCTGTATTTGGGGAGTTTCTCCCATTCTTCTCTGCAGATCCTCTCAAGCTCGGTCAGTTTAGATAGGGAGCGTCGATGCACAGCTACAGTGCCTTGCGAAAGTATTCGGCCCCCTTGAACTTTGCAAACTTTTTGCCACATTTCAGGATTCAAACATAAAGATATAAAACTGTATTTTTTTGTGAAGAATCAACAACAAGTGGGACACAATCATGAAGTTGAACGACATTTATTGGATATTTCAAACTTTTTTAACAAATCAAAAACTGAAAAATTGGGCGTGCAAAATTATTCAGCCCCTTTACTTTCAGTGCAGCAAACTCTCTCCAGAAGTTCAGTGAGGATCTCTGAATGATCCAATGTTGACCTAAATGACTAATGATGATAAATACAATCCACCTGTGTGTAATCAAGTCTCCGTATAAATGCACCTGCACTGTGATAGTCTCAGAGGTCCGTTAAAAGCGCAGAGAGCATCATGAAGAACAAGGAACACACCAGGCAGGTCCGAGATACTGTTGTGAAAACGTTTAAAGCTGGATTTGGATACAAAAAGATTTCCCAAGCTTTAAACATCCCAAGGAGCACTGTGCAAGCGATAATATTGAAATGGAAGGACTATCAGACCATTGCAAATCTACCAAGACTTGGCCGTCCCTCTAAACTTTCAGCTCATACAAGGAGAAGACTGATCAGAGATGCAGCCAAGAGGCCCATGATCACTCTGGATGAACTGCAGAGATCTACAGCTGAGGTGGGAGACTCTGTCCATAGGACAACAATATATATTGTATATATATTGTAAGTATATTGCACAAATCTGGCCTTTATGGAAGAGTGGCAAGAAGAAAGCCATTTCTTAAAGATATCCATAAAAAGTGTTGTTTAAAGTTTGCCACAAGCCACCTGGGAGACACACCAAACATGTGGAAGAAGGTGCTCTGGTCAGATGAAACCAAAATTGAACTTTTTGGCAACAATGCAAAACGTTATGTTTGGCGTAAAAGCAACACAGCTGAACACACCATCCCCACTGTCAAACATGGTGGTGGCAGCATCATGGTTTGGGCCTGCTTTTCTTCAGCAGGGACAGGGAAGATGGTAAAAATTGATGGGAAGATGGATGGAGCCAAATACAGGACCATTCTGGAAGAAAACCTGATGGAGTCTGCAAAAGACCTGAGACTGGGACAGAGATTTGTCTTCCAACAAGACAATGATCCAAAACATAAAGCAAAATCTACAATGGAATGGTTCAAAAATAAACATATCCAGGTGTTAGAATGGCCAAGTCAAAGTCCAGACCTGAATCCAATCGAGAATCTGTGGAAAGAACTGAAAACTGCTGTTCACAAATGCTCTCCATCCAACCTCACTGAGCTCGAGCTGTTTTGCAAGGAGGAATGGGAAAAAATTCAGTCTCTCGATGTGCAAAACTGCTAGAGACATACCCCAAGCGACTTACAGCTGTAATCGCAGCAAAAGGTGGCGCTACAAAGTATTAACTTAAGGGGGCTGAATAATTTTGCACGCCCAATTTTTCAGTTTTTGATTTGTTAAAAAAGTTTGAAATATCCAATAAATGTCGTTCCACTTCATGATTGTGTCCCACTTGTTGTTGATTCTTCACAAAAAAATACAGTTTTATAACTTTATGTTTGAAGCCTGAAATGTGACAAAAGGTCGCAAAGTTCAAGGGGGCCGAATACTTTCGCAAGGCACTGTATTTTCAGGTCTCTCCAGAGATGTTCGATCGGGTTCACGTCCGGGCTCTGGCTTGGCCACTCAAGCACATTCAGAGACTTTTCCTGAAGCCACTCCTGCGTTGTCTTGGCTGTGTGCTTAGGGTCACTTCCCTGTTGGAAGGTGAACCTTTGCCCCAGGTCCCGAGTGCTCTGGAGCAGGTTTCATCAAGGACCTCTCTGTACTTTGCTCCATTCATTTTTCCCTCGATCCTGACTAGTCTCCCAGTCCCTGCTGCTGAAAAACATCCCCACAGCATGATGCTGCCACTGTTATGTAAAATTTTACCACTCTAAGTCAATCTTAAATGAATCATTTTTTATTATTAGAGTGCTGGAGAGCTTCCACCCAACTCAATGCAACAAGTACAGCTGTCGATTAGGAGCTCTACCGGGGCAGTCTTGTTAGTTCCTTTATACTGTATATCATCAAACGAAATGCCTACTTGAAAGTTCCTTCTCAGCAATGCAACAACAATAAGAAATAGCACTAAAATAAGAATACGAACATAAAGTAAATGGCAACAGAATACAATAAAGATTTTAGCATAAGTATAATACAGGAAGGGACAATTTATAGTATTATTGGGTAATAACTGAGTTATGACCTATATATACTGTTGGTAGGTAAAGTATACATACATG
Source organism: Oncorhynchus mykiss (assembly GCF_057628025.1). Lineage (NCBI taxonomy): Eukaryota > Metazoa > Chordata > Actinopteri > Salmoniformes > Salmonidae > Oncorhynchus > Oncorhynchus mykiss. Next base: position 65,660,997 of record NC_143039.1, read on the forward strand.
TACGTTGCTAAGAGCCTTGTAGGGTTCTGGTGAGCACCTGAAACACTGATAGAGAAGCAGACACTGATTATTAAGAGCAGCGAGGCGGTTCTCAGAACAATCAAACTCATTAGTGCTGATTAAGATAAAGTTAACGAGATAATTAGAGACAATTGATGATAATTGTTGGAGAAGTCACTAAGAAAATAAACAGCGGGGACATGACATAAGTATTTGATCACCTACCAACCAGTAGGAATTCTATGATCCCTGATTGATGGAACACTGAAGTCATTTCCGGTCACAACTTGCAGACTTGTTTTCGAGTTGCTGTGCGTTTTGTTGCCAACCTGTTTTGCTACTGACAAATTTACGGTTTTTACCTTTTAATTACCGTTTATATATATATATTTTTTTACTCAACTTTTTCACTCCAGACGCTTTATCTGGACACGATTCGTCAGGACCTCCAACAGCCGAAGCTAAGTAGTAACATTAACATGATGCCTTCTAATTGCAGTCGCTGTACTCGCCTTACGGCGAGGATAGCTGTGCTACAAGCCCAGCTTCAGACGCAATCGTTAGGCAAGGGTAATTTCAGTGTAGGAAAGGATGAAACAGCGTCTGTGCCACCAGTAAGTACAGATAGTAGTATAAATCCTCTGGCACAGTCCCCGCAGCCGGACAACTTTCTCTCGGTTTCTGGAAGGAAATGCTGTAGGAACGCTCAACCGGTGTCGCTCATTCAGCCGACAGGAACTTTCAACCGGTTTTCCCCATTAAGCAGCAGGTCGGAGTCAGAGGCCGGGTCGGAGTCAGAGGCCGAGTCTTCTCTGGTCTCTACTCCTCCCGTTACGTGGTCTGAGACGCCGAAGCTTCCCACCATTAGCTCTGACCATTGCTCCTACCTATCTCTCCTATTTGGTCCTACCTACACGTACGCTACGGTCACAAGACGCAGGCCTCCTAATTGTCCCTAGAATTTCTAAGCAAACAGCTGGAGGCAGGGCTTTCTCCTATAGAGCTCCATTTTCATGGAACTGTCTGCCTACCCATGTCAGAGACGCAAACTCGGTCTCAACCTTTAAGTCTTTACTGAAGACTCATCTCTTCAGTGGGTCATATGATTGAGTGTAGTCTGGCCCAGGAGTGGGAAGGTGAACGGAAAGGCTCTGGAGCAACGAACCGCCCTTGCTGTCTCTGCCTGGCCGGTTCCCCTCTTTCCACTGGGATTCTCTGCCTCTAACCCTATTACATGGGCTGAGTCACTGGCTTACTGGGGCTCTCTCATGCCGTCCCTGGAGGGGGTGCCTCACCTGAGTGGGTTGATTCACTGATGTGGTCATCCTGTCTGGGTTGGCCCCCCCCCCTTTGGGTTGCGCCGTGGCGGAGGTCTTTGTGGGCTTTGTTGTCTCAGGATGGTAAGTTGGTGGTTGGAGATATCCCTCTAGTGGTGTGGGGGCTGTGCTTTGGCAAAGTGGGTGGGGTTATATCCTTCCTGTTTGGCCCTGTCCGGGGGTGTCCTCGGATGGGGCCACAGTGTCTCCTGACCCCTCCTGTCTCAGCCTCCAGTATTTATGCTGCAGTAGTTTATGTGTCGGGGGGCTAGGGTCATTTTGTTATATCTGGAATACTTCTCCTGTCCTATTCGGTGTCCTGTGTGAATCTAAGTGTGCGTTCTCTAATTCTCTCCTTCTCTCTTTCTTTCTCTCTCTCGGAGGACCTGAACCCTAGGACCATGCCCCAGGACTACCTGACATGATGACTCCTTGCTGTCCCCAGTCCACCTGGCCGTGCTGCTGCTCCAGTTTCAACTGACCTGAGCCCTAGAACCATGCCCCAGGACTACCTGACATGATGACTCCTTGCTGTCCCCAGTCCACCTGACCGTGCTGCTGCTCCAGTTTCAACTGTTCTGCCTTATTATTATTCAACCATGCTGGTCATTTATGAACATTTGAACATCTTGGCCATGTTCTGTTATAATCTCCACCTGGCACAGCCACCCCACATAGCCTGGTTCCTCTCTAGGTTTCTTCCTAGGTTTGGGCCTTTCTAGGGAGTTTTTCCTAGCCACCGTGCTTCTACACCTGCATTGCTTGCTGTTTGGAGTTTTAGGCTGGGCTTCTGTACAGCACTTTGAGATATCAGCTGATGTACGAAGGGCTATATAAATCAATTTGATTTGATTTGATTTGAATTCCGGCTCTCACAGACCTGTTTGTTTTTCTATAAGAAGCCCTCCTGTTCTCCACTCATTACCTGTATTAACTGCACCTGTTTGAATTTGTTACCTGAATAAAAGACACCTGTCCACACACTCAATAAAACAGACTCCAACCTCTCCACAATGGCCAATGCCAGAGAGCTGTGTAAGGACATCAGGGATAAAATTGTAGACCTGCACAAGGCTGCGATGGGCTACAGGACAATAGGCAAGCAGCTTGGTGAGAAGGCAACAACTGTTGGCGCAATTATTCGAAAATGGAAGAAGTTCAAAATGACGGTCAATCACCCTCGGTCTGGTGCTCCATGCAAGATCTCACCTCGTGGGGCATCAATGATCCTGAGAAAGGTGAGGGATCAGCCCAGAACTACACGACAGGACCTGGTCTATGACCTGAAGAGAGCTGGGACCACAGTCTCAAAGAAAGCCATTAGTAACACACTACGCCATCATGGATTAAAATCCTGCAGCGCACGCAAGGTCCCCCTGCTCAAGCCAGCACATGTCCAGGCCCGTCTGAAGTTTGCCAATGACCATCTGGATGATCCAGAGGAGGAATGGGAGAAGGTCATGTGGTCTGACGAGACAAAAATAGAGCTTTTTGGTCTAATCTCCACTCGCCGTGTTTGGAGGAAGAAGAAGGATGAGTACAACCCCAAGAATACCATCCCAACCGTGAAGCATGGAGGTGGAAACATCATTCTTTGGGGATGCTTTTCTGCAAAGGGGACAGGACGACTGCACCGTATTGAGGGGAGGATGGATGGGGCCATGTATCGCGAGATCTTGGCCAACAACCTCCTTCCCTTAGTAAGAGCATTGAAGATGGGTCGTGGCTGGGTCTTCCAGCATGACAACGACCCGAAACACACAGCCAGGGCAACTAAGGAGTAGCTCCATAAGAAGCATCTCAAGGTCCTGGAGTGGCCTAGCCAGTCTCCAGACCTGAACCCAATAGAAAATATTTGGAGGGAGTTGAAAGTCCGTATTGCCCAGCGACAGCCCCGAAACCTGAAGGTTCTGGAGAAGGTCTGTATGGAGGAGTGGGCCAAAATCCCTGCTGCAGTGTGTGCAAACCTGGTCAAGAACTACAGGAAACGTATGATCTCTGTAATTGCAAACAAAGGTTTCTGTAGCAAATATTAAGTTCTGCTTTTCTGATGTATCAAATACTTATGTCATGCAATAAAATGCTAATTAATTACTTAAAAATCATACAATGTGATTTTCTGGATTTTGTTTTAGATTCCATCTCTCACAGTTGAAGTGTACCTATGATAAAAATTACAGACCTCCACATGCTTTGTAAGTAGGAAAACCTGCAAAATCGGCAGTGTATCAAATACTTGTTCTTCCCACTGTATATAAAGTACAAAGTACGACGGAAGTTTATATGAGAAAAGGTGTGTGTGTGTGTGTGAGTGTGAGTGTGCAAGAGAGAAACCATCTGTACTGGGGTCTCTTTTTAAGATTGCTTTTGACCAGTGTTGATGATACTTCAATGCTCATAGTGCCTCATACTTCTCAGAGTTGACTTCTTGGTCACAGTCAGGAAGGTCATCACAGTAAAAGGCAACAAGTCTACAGCCCCTTTCAGAACCTCAGTAATGTCTGATGGGAGAGAGGGGGGAAAGAGGGGAGGGGGGAGAGAGTGGGGGTATAAGGGGTCATCAACCTGTCCTGCATTAAAGGCCCAGTGCAGTCAAAACATGATTTTTCAACTGTTGTATATTCATTTCCAAACTATGAGTTTGAAATAATACTGTGAAATTGTGAAAATTAGGATTATGCTCTTTCAGTGTAAGAGCTGTTTGAAAAGAATGCCTTAAATTTCAGCCTGTTTAAGTGGGATGGAGTTTTGGCCTTCCATGGTAACATCACCATGCAGTAAATTAGTTAACAGACCAATATTAAGAAAGAGAGTTCCAAACCTCTGTGTTAATAACATCAAATTTTCATTTACCCGCTCCCCAGTCAGACCACTCCCAGAAAGTCCTCAAAATTATTGCTTGACAAAGTGCTCTTAGCTAAGAAGCTATTTTTGTTTCTTTTTGACCATTTAAATTTAAAACAATCACAGTAAGGTACTTAGTCGTTAACCAGAAATGATGTGATATTGAGATAAAACAGATGCATTGGACCTTTAAAGAGTAATGTAGAAGGATGTTGATATGGGCGGCGGGGAGGAGGGGCAGAGTAACGAAACAACAATGTCTAATCATCATCACCATTACCATCGTCATCATCATCATAATACTCAGATGTGCTGCATTTTCAGAAACACCATTATTATCGCTAATATTACCGATGACGAGGATTCCACGGCCCCTGGCTGGCCCCGGCAGAGACGTCGTCATGCTAGCAGATGACAGAATGCCACAAATCTTTATTGAATTACGCTAAAAGCCATTCAGAGCAAATGGGGCTTGAACTCTTCGCAATCTGATGACATCATTGAGCAGACATACACAGAGAGAGAGAGAGAGAGAGAGAGAGAGAGAGAGAGAGAGAGAGAGAGAGAGAGAGAGAGAGAGAGAGAGAGAGAGAGAGAGAGAGAGAGAGAGAGAGAGAGAGAGAGAGAGAGAGAGAGAGAGAGAGAGAGAGAGAGAGAGAGAGAGAGAGAGAGAGAGAGAGAGAGAGAGAGAGAGAGAGAGAGAGAGAGAGAGAGACTGCAGTCAGACAGAGCACTGAGAGGCCATAGCCTATGTCTGACAAGACACAGATTCACTCGGACAGATCAACTTTTTTTGTTGTTGCATTGTCACACAATACACATTAGAACTAGATAAAGCCGCTAAACTGTGCATGCCACCTCTCTTCAATAAAACACCAGTTTCTATCAATGCCCTGTGTCGGAGAGTTACAGGTTGGTTGAGCATTCATTGAAATAGTTAAATGTGCATGATGGGAAAACGTGTTCATCTGTTGAAATCATCCATCAACTCAACACTTCTGATCTATCTGGTCTGATCTATCAAAGTAGTCAGGCACGGTGGGAAAGTACATTGTGGTAAATCACTCAGGAAGTTGTAGTGGCTGGTATCGTCACCCCTTCCCAGCTACACTGTATATACAAAAGTATATGGACATCCCTTAAAATTTGTGGATTTGGCTATTTCAGCCAAACACGTTGCTGATCGGTGTATGAAACCGAGCATACAGCCATGCAATCTCCATAGACAAACATTGGCAGTAGAATGGCCTTACTGAAGAGCTCAGTGACTTTCAACGTGCCACCGTCATAGGATGCCACCTTTCCAATAAGTCAGTTCATCAATTTTTTGCCCTGTAAGAGCTTCCAAGGTCAACTGTAAGTGCTGTTATTGTGAAGTGGAAACGTCTAAGAGCAAAAACGACTCAGCCGCGAAGTGGTAGGCCACACAAGCTCACAGAACCGAACAGCCGAATGCTGAAGCACATAGCGTGTAAAAATTGCCTGTCTTTCGGTTGCAACACTCACTACCGAGTTCCAAACTGCTTCTGGAAGCAACGTCAGCACAGTAACTGTACGCCAGGAGCTTCATGAAATGGGTTTCATGAAGTAGCCACACACAAGCCTAAGATCCCCATGCGCAGTCCCAAGCTTCGGCTGGAGTGGTGTAAAGCTCGCCGCCATTGGACTCTGGAGCAGTGGACGCGTACGCGTTCTCTGGAGTGATGAATCATGCTTCACCGGCTGACAGCCCGACGGACTAATCTGGGTTTGACGAATGCCACGAGAATGCTACCTATAACAATGCATAGTGACAACTGTAAAGTTTGGTGGAGGAGGAATAATGGTCTGGGGCTGTTTTTCAGGGTTTGGGTTAGGCCCCTTAGTTCCAGTGAAGGGAAATCTTAACTAAGAAGACACAGAACACTTATGCAAATTAATTACTTAAAAATCATACAATGTGATTTTCTGGATTTTTTGTTTTAGATTCCGTCTCTCACAGTTGAAGTGTACCTATGATAGAAATTACAGACCTCTACATGCTTTGTAAGTAGGAAAACCTGCAAAATCGGCAGTGTATCAAATACTTGTTCTCCCCACTGTATATATATATAAAGTCAACTGTATGCTAATGTGTGACTAATGAAAGCTTTTTGATCTATGAACTGTCATGTGCCCGTGTTCTACTTCTCTCTTCTACAGCAGAGTATAAATTAAGGAATTAGAGGCAGTTTGTCTCATAGTCTCTCTGCGCACAATGCATAAATCCTGTTCCCGCATTAATATGTGAGAAATGATCTTTGAAAACAATATTTTTTTTTGTCTTGAGAGATTTTTTTTATTTTTTATAAACTAAAAATAATCTAAAGAGAGAAAATGGGCAGTTGATGAAAAAGTCCTCGCCTTGAACAACAATAAAGAATAATTAAGATGATTTCACTCCAGTTACTGTGTGGAGGTGCTTTTAAAAATATAAAAATAGCTTCTCTGAAGGATTTAATCTCCTTTGAATGGTGTTTATGACTTGTGTTTATTACCTGCCTTCATCATTTACAACAGTTTGTGGTTAGATTACTCCTGACACTAGAGCTAACATTGATACCAAATTATAACGTTTCTGGTCACCATCTACTATGTGTCATGTCCGCAATAGTCATGTGAGGTGACGTGTATATTTTGGGATGTGAACACTAAGTTTGTTTGTTTGACTTGACGAAGATCTGTTTGGAATGGAAACGTCGATAAATCAGTGAATTGGGAGCTTTAACAGTGTGCGGGCCTTCTTGTTCTTTACACTATCTGCTCATCAAACCAACAAGTTATCTTGTACCCCAGAACATGTGTGTCTGTGAGGGGTGGATGTACAGTAGGAGTTAAACACAGAACAACATTTGATGAGACCACAGGAGGTTGGTGGCACCTTAATTGGGGAGGATGGGCTCGTGGTAATGGCTGGAGCGGAGTCGGTGGAATGGTATCAAATACATGGTTTCTTTGTGTTTGACGCCATTCCATTTGTTCCGTTCCAGACATTATTATGAGCCGTCTTCCCCTCAGCAGCCTTCACTTGATAAAACTGAACCTGTGTGGCTGGACTTTTTAGTGACCAAAAAGAGGTAGAACATACAAACAAAGGACACATCAGTAAGAGATATTACATACAGTACAACACATACAAATGACATGCATACAAAATAAGATTGAAATACAGATATTTTTATATAGGTGACATTATCGTGACCAAATGATCTTGAATCATAAGGGACTCACACAGTGAAAAGCAGGAAGCCACTAAATGTACTTTTGCGTTGTGAATCGTCAAAGATGTGTGTGTTGGCCGCAAGACGCATGTACACCTGATCTCCCCTGTTCAGCTGAAAGGTAGCTCCATTCGCCACTGTGTCAGCAATGTCTGCTCTACTGGAATGATCCATAGCAGTGACCACTCTTTGCCCATTTTTGAACAAGGCTCACACTATTCTCCATTCACCTCCTGCATGGCTGTAGAAAGTGAAGAAGTATACTCCTCTCACTGGTGCTGTGAATAATCCTGAACCAAGAGAGAGGGTGTATTACAACCAGAGCACGTACAGTAAATTATCGTACTTCAGATGCATCAACACAAACACACACACACACACCCACCAACGCATGCTCGCATGCTCGCTACACACACACACAAAAACCATTACCTCATCCAATAGCATATATCAATTGTCAATTACTCCCATCTCAAATACAACCCCAACGAGACAGTGAGCCTCTTAGGTCATATACTAGGTCAACATCAGAGGGGACATACAATGGTTCCAGACACTGCCATACTCTTCCCCCAATGGGAAAAGTAGGGAGTGACTCCACAGACATTGTGGAGCCGAGAGATAATTGGTTCCCCCTCAATCATCCCTTCACATGGTTTAAACGTTCACATATGAAGACAAACCTGACCTCTCCCCTCTCTGGGGCCCGAGTAACTTTTCCCACTTAAGTATACTTATGAAAATTGACAAAACATCTTATTTATCAATGTTACCTAATTAATCACTACTCACTGGACCCTTATGATCACTCGGCTAAGCATGCCTCTCCGTAATGTCAATATGCATTATCTATTGCTGTACTGGTTAGTGTTTATTGGCTTATTTCACTGTAGAGCCTCCAGCCCTGCTTATTATACCTTATCCAACCTCTCAGTTCCACCACCCACACATGCGATGACATCACCTGGTTTCAATGATGTTTCTAGAGACAATATCGCTCTCATCATCACTCAATGCCTAGGTTTACCTACACTGTATTCACATCCTACCATACCTTTGTCTGTACATTATACCTTGAAGCTATTTTATCGCCCCCAGAAATCTCCTTTTACTCTCTGTTCCGGACGTCCTAGACGACCAATTCTCATAGCTTTTAGCCGTACCCTTATCCTACTCCTCCTCGGTTCCTCTGGTGATGTAGAGGTGAATCCAGGCCCTGCAGTGCCTAGCTCCACTCCTATTTCCCAGGCGCTCTCTTTTGATCAATCAATCAATCAAATTTATTTTATATAGCCCTTCGTACATCAGCTGATATCTCAAAGTGCTGTACAGAAACCCAGCCTAAAACCCCAAACAGCAAGCAATGCAGGTGAAGAATCACGGTGGCTAGGAAAAACTCCCTAGAAAGGCCAAAACCTAGGAAGAAACCTAGAGAGGAACCAGGCTATGTGGGGTGGCCAGTCCTCTTCTGGCTGTGCCGGGTGGAGATTATAACAAAACATGGTCAAGATGTTCAAATGTTCATAAATGACCAGCATGGTCGAATAATAATAAGGCAGAATAGTTGAAACTGGAGCAGCAGCACAGTCAGGTGGACTGGGGACAGCAAGGAGTCATCATGTCAGGTATTCCTGGGGCATGGTCCTAGGGCTCAGGTCCTCCGAGAGAGAGAAAGAAAGAGAGAATTAGAGAGAGCATATGTGGGATGGCCAGTCCTCTTCTGGCTGTGCCGGGTGGAGATTATAACAGAACATGGCCAAGATGTTCAAATGTTCATAAATGATCAGCATGGTCGAATAATAATAAGGCAGAACAGTTGAAACTGGAGCAGCAGCACAGCCAGGTGGACTGGGGACAGCAAGGAGTCATCATGTCAGGTAGTCCTGGGGCATGGTCCTAGGGCTCAGGTCCTCCGAGAGAGAGAAAGAGAGAAGGAGAGAATTAGAGAACGCACACTTAGATTCACACAGGACACCGAATAGGACAGGAGAAGTACTCCAGATATAACAAACTGACCCTAGCCCCCCGACACATAAACTACTGCAGCTTTTTTCTACTTTTGATGACTTCTGTAACCGTAATAGCCTTGCTTTCATGCATGTTAAAATTAGAAGCCTCCTCCCTAAGTTTGTTTTATCCACTGCTTTAGCACACTCTGCCAACCCGGATGTCCTAGCCGTGTCTGAATCCTGGCTTAGGAAGACCACCAAAAACTATGAAATCTCCATCCCTAACTACAACATTTTCAGACAAGATAGAACTGCCAAAGGGGGCGGTGTTGCAATCTACTGCAGAAATAGCCTGCAGAGTTCTGTCCTACTATCCAGGTCTGGACCCAAACAATTTGAAATACTACTTTTAAAAATCCACCTCTCTAAAAACAAGTCTCTTACTGTTGCCACCTGCTATAGACCACCCTTCACCCCCAGCTGTGCTCTGGACACCATATGTGAACTGATTGCCCCCATCTATCTTCAGAGCTCGTGCTGCTAGGCGACCTAAACTGGAACATGCTTAACACCCCAGCCATCCTACAATCTAAACTTGATGCCCTCAATCTCACACAAATGATCAATGAACCTACCAGGTACCTCCCCAAAGCGGTAAACACGGGCACCCTCATAGATATCATCCTAACCAACTTGCCCTCTAAATACACCTCTGCTGTCTTCAACCAAGATCTCAGTGATCACTGCATCATTGCCTGCATCCGTAATGGGTCAGCGGTCAAACGACCTCTACTCATCACTGTCAAACGCTCCCTGAAACACTTCAGCGAGCAGGCCTTTCTAATCGACCTGGCCCGGGTATCCTGGAAGGATATTGACCTCATCCTGTCAGTAAGGATGCCTGGTCATTCTTTAAAAGTGCAGTCTTAAAACTTCTTATGGGCAGGTGGGATGCTACCGACCAGGCATCCTCATCCTCATTTGTTTTAAATGCCTTCCTCACCATCTTAAATGAGCATGCCCCATTAAAGAAATTTAGAACCAGGAACAGATATAGCCCTTGGTTGTCTCCAGACCTGACTGCCCTTAACCAACACAAAAACATCCTATTTCGTTCTACATTAGCATCGAACAGCCCCCGTGATATGCAACTTTTCAGGGAAGTTAGAAACTAATATACACAAGCAGTTAGAAAAGCCAATGCTAGCTTTTTCAAGCAGAAATTTGCTTCCTGCAACACAAACTCAAAAAAGTTCTGGGACACTGTAAAGTCCATGGAGAACAAGAACACCTCCTCCCAGCTGCCCACTGCACTGAGGATAGGAAACTCTGTCACCACCGATAAATCCACTATAATTGAGAATTTCAATAAGCATTTTTCTACGCCTGGCCATGCTTTCCACCTGGCTACCCCTACCCTGGCCAAGCCTTCCCCATTTCTCCTTCTCCCAAATCCAGTCAGCTGATGTTCTGAAAGAGCTGCAAAATCTGGACCTCTACAAATCAGTTGGGCTAGACAATCTGGACCCTTTCTTTCTAAAATGATCTGCCGAAATTGTTGCAACCCCTATTACTAGCCTGTTCAACCTCTGTTCAACCAATCTTTCGATTCTCAAAGATTGGAAAGCAGCTGCAATCATCCCCCTCTTCAAAGGGTGGGACACTCTTGACCCAAACTGCTACAGACCTATATCTATCCTACCCTGCCTTTCTAAGGTCTTCGAAAGCCAAATCAGCAAACAGATTACAGACAATTTCGAATCCCACCGCACCTTCTCCGCTATGCAATCTGGTTTCAGAGCTGGTCATGGGTGCACCTCAGCCATGCTCAAGGTCCTAAACAATATCTTAACTGCCATCGATAAGAAACAATATTGTGCAGCCGTATTCATTGACCTGGCCAAGGCTTTCGACTCTGTCAATCACCACATCCTCATCGGCAGACTCGATAGCCTTGGTTTCTCAAATGATTGCCTCGCCTGGTTCACCAACTACTTCTCTGATAGAGTCCAGTGTGTCAAATCGGAGGGCCTGTTGTCTGGGCCTCTGGCAGTCTCTATGGGGGTGCCACACAGTTCAATTCTTGGGCCGACTCTCTTCTCTGCAAACATCAATGATGTCGCTCTTGCTGCTGGTAAGTCTCTGATCCACCTCTACGCAGACGACACCATTCTGTATACTTCTGGCCCTTCTTTGGACACTGTGTTAACAACCCTCCAGACGAGCTTCAGTGCCATACAACTTTCCTTCCGTGGCCTCCAACTGCTCTTAAATACAAGTAAAACTAAATGCATGCTCTTCAACCAATCGCTGCCTGCACCTGCCCGCCCGTCCAGCATCACTACTCTGGACGGTTCTGACTTAGAATATGTGGACAACTACAAATACCTAGGTGTCTGGTTAGACTGTAAACTCTCCTTCCTGACTCACATCAAACATCTCCAATCCAAAATTAAATCTAGAATTGGCTTCCTATTTCGCAACAAAGCATCCTTCACTCATGCTGCCAAACATACCCTCGTAAAACTGACCATCCTACCGATCCTCGACTTCGGCGATGTCATTTACAAAATAGCCTCCAATACCCTACTCAATAAATTGGATGCAATCTATCACAGTGCCATCCGTTTTGTCACCAAAGCCCCATATACTACCCACCACTGTGACCTGTACGCTCTCGTTGGCTGGCCCTCGCTTCTTTCTCGTCGCCAAACCCACTGGCTCCAGGTCATCTACAAGACCCTGCTAGGTAAAGTCCCCGTTTATCTCAGCTCGCTGGTCACCTGTAGCACGCGCTCCAGCAGGTATATCTCTCTGGTCACCCCAAAACCAATTATATCTTTGCCTCTCCTTCCAGTTCTCTGCTGCCAATGACTGGAACAAACTACAAAAATCTCTCAAACTGGAAACACATCTCCCTCACTAGCTTTAAGCACCAGTTGTCAGAGCAGCTCACAGATTACTGCACCTGTACATAGTCCATCTATAATTTAGCCCAAACATCTTCCCCTACTGTATTTATTTATTTTGCTCATTTGCACCCCATTATTTTTATTTCTACTTTGCACATTCTTCCACTGCAAATGAACCATTCCAGTGTTTTACTTGCTATATTGTATTTACTTTGCCATCATGGCCTTTTTTTTGCCTTTACCTCCCTTATCTCACCTCATTTGCTCACATCGTATATAGATTTATTTTTCTACTGTATTGACTGTATGTTTGTTTTACTCCATGTGTAGCTCTGTGTTGTTATATGTGTCGAACTGCTTTGCTTTATCTTGGCCAGGTCACAATTGTAAATGAGAACTTGTTCTCAACTTGCCTGAAAGTCTCCTCTGTTACAAAAGAACAACCACAGTATAGAACATCACTGGTATGGTAAAATACTGTACCTCTTCTCTGTACGCTCAGCCTCTGCAGCATGACGCTCTGTTTCTCTAGTGTAGCTCTCAGCTCAGACACCAGGACTCTCTCCTCTTCTAAGAGACCCTCAGCAGCTGTCAGCCTGGCCTCCAGAAACGGGGATTCAGACAACTCCTCTACCCCCTGCACCTCAGCCTGAATGGTATTCATCCTCATCCTCTGGCACCCACTCTCTCTCTCTCCCACCGTCTCTCCCTCTCTCTTACCCCACCCCCTCGCTTTCACTATCTCTCCTCTTCTCTGACCCTAACCCCACTCCCTCTCTCCCTCTATCTGTCCTTCTCCTGTGAGGACCTGTTTCTCCATGGGATCATTAGTGAGACCCTGTGCTCAAAGCAGGCACAGAAACACTAGAGTAAGAGTTATTGCTCACTCTATCATTATTCTGTGCTGGAAGTTAAGTATTGTTTTTCTTCTGTAGGCTACAGTTAAGTCAGTCTTCTTTTTCTACTCCTCAGTCCCACTGCCTTTTATACATGTTGCACTAAACCACGTGTTAAATACTAGTAGCAGGTACTGATTTGGTAATGTAAATGTTGTAAAACTGTTATTAAACTAAGGTCAAAGTGTATGTTTATGGGCATAGATCGGTCTTCATTTGCCCATAACATACACTTTGACCTTGGTTTTATAACAGTTTTATAACATTTACATTACCTGCTGCTAATATTTAACATGTGGTTTAGTACAACATTTATAAATCTTAATTTGTTTTCAATAGTAAAACGTGTCTGATAAATAACTCTAACTGTGCATCGTAGGTCATTCTAACAATTCGGTGCCTTTTAAGATGTGTATATTGGTGAAGAATATTTTTGATTTCACCTCTTTTTAACATTCTGTCATAAGAACACATGTTCAACTTAATAAATAAAAAAATCCCATCTCAAGAGGTTAAATAAAAAAATTACTATAGTAAGTGCCAATTAAGTGCCCAATAAAGTAACAGGGTTGACAATTTCATCTTACAGTCAGGGAGGTGACCAAGAACCTGATGGTCACTCTAGCAGAGCTCCAGAGTTCCTCTGTGGAGATGGGAGAATAAGAACCAGGCCTTTATGGTAGAGTGGCCAGACGGAGCCCTGTCCTCAGTGCAAGATCTATGATAGCTCGCATGGAATTTGTATTCAGACAGCTTGACTTTTTCCACATTTTGTTTCATTACAGCCTTATTCTAAAATGGATTTAAAAAATACAAAATCCTCATCAATCTACACACAATAACCCATAATGACAAAGTGAAAACAGATTTTTTAGAAATGTTTTCTAATTTATTAAACCTTCAAAACAGAAATACCTTATCTGCATAGTGTAAGTAGTCAGACCCTTTGCTATGAGACTTGAAATTGAGCTCAAGTGCATCCTGTTTCCATTGATCATCCTTGAGACGTTTCTACAACTTGATTGGAGTCCACCCGTTGTAAATTTGATTGATTGGACATGATTTGGAAAGGCACACCCCTGTCTATATAAGGTCCCACAGTTGACAGTGCATGTCAGAGCAAAAACCAAGCCATGAGGTCGAAGGAATTGTCTGTAGAGCTCCGAGACAGGATTGTGTCGAGTCACAAATCTGTGGAAGGGCACCAAAACATTTCTGCAGCATTAAAGGTCCCCAAGAACACATTGGCCTCCATCATTCTAAAATTGAAGAAGTTTGGAACCACCAAGACTCTTCCTAGAGCTGGCCACCCAGCCAAACTGAGATGGGCCTTGGTCAGGGAGGTGACCAAGACTCTTCCTAGAGCTGGCCGCCCGGCCAAACTGAGCAATCGGGGAAGAAGGGCCTTGGTCAGGGAGGTGACCAAGAACCTGATGGTCACTCTAGCAGAGCTCCAGAGTTCCTCTGTGGAGATGGGAGAATCAGAACCAGGCCTTTATGGTAGAGTGACCAGACGGAGCCCTGTCCTCAGTGCAAGATCTATGATAGCTTGCATGGAATTTGCCAAAAGGCACCTAAAGGACTCTCGGACCATGAGAAATAAGATTCTCTGGTCTGATGAAACCAAGATTGAACTATTTTGCCAGAATGCCAAGTGTCACGTCTGGAGGAAACTTGGCACCATCCCTACGGTGAAGCATGGTGGTGGCAGCATCAAGCTGTGGGGATGTTTTTCTGCGGCAGGGACTGGGAGACTAATCAGGATCGAGGGAAAGATGAAGGGAGCAAAGTACAGAGAGATCCTTAATGAAAACATGCTCCAGAGCACTCAGGACCTCAGACTGGGGCGAAGGTTCACCTTCAAACAGGACAAAAACCCTAAGTACGTACACAGCCAAGACAACACAGGAGTGGCTTCGGGACAAGTCTCTGAATGTCCTTGAGTGGCCCAGCCAGAGCCCGGACTTGAACCCGATCAAACATCTCTGGAGAGACCTGAAAATAGCTGTGCATCGAAGCTTCCCATCCAAGATAGGCTTGAGAGGATCTGCAGAAAAGAATGGGAGGAACTCCCTAAATACAACTGTCCCAAGCTTGTGGTCATACACAAGAAGACTCAAGGCTGTAATCTCTGCGAACGGTGCTTCAGCAAATTACTGATTAAAGGATCTGAATACTTATGTAAATGTATATTTCCATTTTTATTTTAAATACATTTGGAAACAATTCTAAAAACCTGTTTTTGTTTTGTCTTTATGGGTATTGTGTGTAGATTGATGAGAAAAAAACAATCTAATCAATTTTAGAATGAGGCTGTAACATAAGAAAAGGCTAAATGCACTGTAAATCAGCCATAAATCCCCTTGTGACAGGTGAAAGAAGCTGGGTGCAACAGGGAGGGGCAATTGAATGCAAACTTCATCCCGAAAATGTAACAATTCAAACATTCCTAGCCTGTCCATCTGTGAGTAATAGGGCTGACGTGTTGTGCTCATCCCACTCAGTTTTCCATCACAAAAATATAAAAAATGCTAATAATAGTAGAACCACCATGATATTACTATTAGATGTTCTATGTTCTATACTTTCACCATATTAAAATGAGAGTTCAGTCCACGTACCAGGGTTGACCTTAAGATGAGAAACAGGTTGTTGTTATTTTACCTTAAAATTAACCACTAAACTCATAAAATAAATGATATCTTCAGAAATTACTTTGTGAAAACTTCTGGGGTTAAGTGAGTTAAAAACTTCCTGGAAGTCACAGTTGGTACACGGAAGGACATGTCAAAATGCTGAATATTGGCACATTCGCAAGTCTTTATTCATATATAAAATCAGATTTATTTAATTCTCCATGTTGTCTATATTAAAGGGCACTTCATTGAATATAAAAGGCTTTTAAAATTCAATATTGGTGCCGTTTCTACTTAAAATATCAAAGTGGACGGAAAAGGCACTCATATCTTGGAATTACCCATCTATCAATAGATTTGCTGATGCGTTATCAAATAAGGTCAAAGTGTATGTTTATGGGCATAGGTCAGTCTTAATTTGGATACAATAAATGTTCATATGTTTTCAATAGTAAAACGTGTTTGGTAAATAACTCTGATTAACTGTGCATGTGACCGTGTGGGTGTGTGTTTATGCATCAAGTGTTTGTGTAAGTGTGCGTGACTGTACTGTATGTGAGCAGACACACACACACACACACACACATACCTCCAATCATGTCTGATAAGAAGTTTTATGATTCCATGGTATTGGAAAACTTTTGCTTGTAATTACAGTAAGCTGTAGCTGCCATTCAAGCCATTAACACTGACCCCCCACGACCTTGGATCTTACAGGTCACTAATATGTGAAATGTTATTTCCATTTCCCCATGTTACATTCATTGCGAAATGACAAGACTGACTTCTAATCAAAACAACTTTTTACAGTAGTTCATTTCTTTTCAATGGAATAATAACTGAGCAGGTGAGAACATGCCTATCTACCTAGCTTAGTCTGTCTGGTAAAAGTAGAGTTGACTGATCAGGAACTTTGTGGTTCAGCATGGAGACAGGAGATTTGTACCATATTACAGAAACACTCATCAGTAGCAGCTCCATTTTATAAGTGTTTAATGTGTGATGAAACAAATAGTAAATCACAGCTTTAATGTTATTCTGCATCCAATGCATTGCTGTTTAAAACGACCACTTCAAATATAACTCATGCATCAATGGAATGAACTCTTAAAACAAATAATACATTTTATTTTCAACAAAAACAGATTCAAAGATAGGAACGAATTAATGCACACACACACACACCCTTTGCATATTTAGCCTTTTCTTCTACAATTAGACAATTGACCTACACTACATTTGCTAGAGTGAAATAATTTGCATACAACATTTGAGTGATGTCCCTCAACTATGTTGATCAGCAAAGACTTTAAGACACTTTTACATTTTACTGTCAGTCAAAGAGACAAGTACGTGGACATTATGACAGATCGATGTAAGAAAGCATAGTTGTCAGAGTTTTGTAAAAGAGAAAGAAACCAAAACACTATACTGTATCATGTGTCTATAATACAGCTGTTGACAGTGGATCAATATCAATATTCACATTTCAATGTCTTTTAAATCCAGAGAGGATGATCTAGGCATAGAACAGATGGGTAGTGCCACATACAACAAGGCATTTGTTGGCATAATGTCTTTCAAATTAGATCCTCAACAGTTAAAGGTCCAATGCAGCCATTTTTATCTCAATGTCAAAGAATTTCTAGGTAACAATTAAGTACCTTACTGTGGTTGTTTTTAGTTAAAATGGTCAAAAAGAAACAAAAATAGCTTATTAGCAAATAGCAATTTCTCAAGCAAGAATTTTGCTAGGACTGTCTGGGAGTGGTCTGAGTGAGTACGGGAAAACTGAAAATTTGCTGTTAATTGGCAGAGAGGTTTGGAACTCTCTTTCTTATTGGTGTATTAACTAATTTAGCGTCTGGTGATGTCACCAGGCAGGCCAAAGCTCCACCCCACCAAAACAGGCAAACATGTTCAAACAGCTCTTACACTGAAAGGGCATTATCATACTTTTCACAATGTCACTGTTTTATTCCAACCTCAGTGAGGAAATATATCCAAAACACAGGAAAATCTAGTTTTTGACTGCACTGGGCCTTTAAACTAACTCTGCATACATGTATAACTACACCATTTCATTTATTTTCACAGTTAGTCTTTAATTGAAATGTTTCATTACAAATAAGGGAAACACCTATAACACCACATCATTCATTACTAAAGTTCTTCAGAAAAGGCTAATATTATTTTCTGCAGAGCTAGATGAGTCTATCAAATTGATGCCTTCTCATTGGGTTAAAGGGGACAACTAGTGGATGGACTCATGTTATTCATCAGAGTCATGTGGTTGGGCAGTCTCAGATTGGTTAGAATCATGTTGCTCCTCCTCTAGGGTGGCGACGGCATTAGTCTGACTGCTCACATCCAACTCTTTCAAAATGGCGTCCTCCTCCCCCTTCCCCTCTATTTCCTCTTCCCGCTCCATATCCCCCCCCCCCACCCCCATTTGTCCAGTGAGATCTACGGTCCACTCCTCCCGTGTAGTTCTCTTAGGCTGGGTTGGGCCTGCTCCATTATAGAAGAGCTGGTCCTGGTCCGTGTGGTGTTGGTTGTGATTCTCTCTGTGGTTGTGGTCCTGGCTCGGATGTTGGTTGTGTTGGATCTCACTGTAGTGCTGTCTATGGTTCTGGTGAGTGTAGCTGTGGTGCTGGCTGTGGAAGAAGCTGAGGATGGTGTGTTTGGGCAGGCCCAGCTGGGCTGACAGTGTGTGGACAGCCTCCTCGTCTGGGTTCAGACCAACGTCCTGGATGAAGCTCTGCAGGATCCCCTGTGCCTCTCGGGACACCCGAAACCCCTCGCCATCACTCCCACCATCGCCCTCGCCGTTAGTCTGTCTGCCCCCCGCCCACTGTCCCTCTCCCCCTTCCTTGTCATTGTTACACACACCCCTAACCCTGCCTTGGCCCCAACCCCTACAGCCCCTGCCAGTAATATCCTCTTCCCTCCCATCACCCTGACTACTTCCCCACCAGGTCCTCAGTTGCCCCCTACCCCCCTCAGTCTCGGCCGGTGATGCTGTGGATGGTTGTCGTGGCGGCAGGCGAGGCTCCGCCTGGGGCTGCAAGGGCAGCTGGGACAGAGCGGTCAGTGTTCGTTGATGGTGTTGTTGTTGCAATGGGGAGTGGCGTTGGAGCTGGTGGAGACAGATGGATGTTAAGTTACAAACAAACCAATGGAAGCTGATGATATACACATTTGAGTGTGTATATATGCATGTACATTTACACTGTTGAATTGTGTTTGTGTTGTGTGCGTGTGCTTCCATGCGTGTATGTGTGTATGTAGGCTATCCAGAGTAGACTGACCAGTGTGTTGTTGTTGACCAGCTGTGTGAGTCTGTCTGTACAGTGTTGTTGCAGAGTGTTGCTCTCCTGTTCATAGATGGCGTCTCGTTCCATCTGGGCCAGACTCAGGAAGCGCCGGATCATACACAGGTTCTCCCACAGGGTTCGGTTCTCCGGGGACGGATCCTCCTTCCAGCGCAGCAGCTCACACAGCCAGCCCTGCAGAACACACATACCCACATCAGAACCCGGACAGAGAACCCATAGAATAGAAATACAAACCTTCTCAGAACCCATTCAAGTAAGATACTAAAATATACTATCTTTTGTAAAGATACTGAAACACAGCTTCTGTTTTTATGACCAGAAAACAACATTGTTATTGATGTTTTATATAAAATAACTACAGTTCAAACGACTAGTCAACAGAGGAGAGGAGGAGGCAGAGAGGGAGAGGAGGAGGCAGAGAGGGAGAGGAGGAGGCAGTGAGGGAGAGGAGGAGGCAGAGAGGGAGAGGAGGAGGCAGAGAGGGAGAGGAGGTGGCAGAGAGGGAGAGGAGGAGTCAGCGAGGGAGAGGAAGAGGCAGAGAGGGAGAGGAGGAGGCAGAGAGGGAGAGGAGGAGGCAGATAGGGAGAGGAGGAGGCAGAGAGGGAGAGGAGGAGGCAGAGGAGGAGGCAGCGATGGAGAGGAGGAGGCAGAGAGGGAGAGGAGGAGTCAGCGAGGGAGAGGAAGAGGCAGAGAGGGAGAGGAGGAGGCAGAGAGGGAGAGGAGGAGGCAGATAGGGAGAGGAGGAGGCAGAGAGGGAGAGGAGGAGGCAGAGGAGGAGGCAGCGATGGAGAGGAGGAGGCAGAGAGGGAGAGGAGGAGGCAGAGAGGGAGTGGAGGAGGCAGAGAGGGAGAGGAGGCAGAGAGGGAGAGGAGGCGGCAGCGAGGGAGAGGAAGAGGCAGAGGAGGAGAGGAGGAGGAAGAGAGGGGGAGGAGGAGGCAGAGAGGGAGAGGAGGAGGCAGAGAGGGAGAGGAGGAGGCAGAGAGGGAGAGGAAGAGGCAGCGAGGGAGAGGAGGGGGCAGCGAGGGAGAGGAGGAGGCAGAGAGGGAGAGGAGGAGGCAGAGAGGGAGAGGAGGAGGCAGAGAGGGAGAGGAGGAGGCAGAGAGGGAGAATAGGGGGCAGTGAGGGAGAGGAGGAGGCAGAGAGGGAGAGGAGGGGGCAGTGAGGGAGAGGAGGAGGCAATGAGGGAGAGGAGGAGGCAGTGAGGGAGAGGAGAAGGCAGAGAGGGAGAGGAGGAGGCAACGAGGGAGAGGAGGAGGCAGTGAGGGAGAGGAGGAGGCAGTGAGGGAAAGTAGCGACAGTGCCAAGCTCTTGTCCTCTACACAATTACTTTGGCACACAAACACCTGGCCGTAGCCCAGCAATAGCACACAAAGCCATGCGGACGCAGTGAGAAGATACAACAAAGAGCTCTAACATGGTGCTGCCTGCCAAACAGCCCTACACTAACGTGAGCTCCATGGTGCTGCCTGCCAAACAGCCCTACACTAACGTGAGCTCCAACATGGTGCTGCCTGCCAAACAGCCCTACACTAATGTGAGGTCCATGGTGCCGCCTGCCAAACAGCCCTACACTAACGTGAGCTCCATGGTGCTGCCTGCCAAACAGCCCTACACTAATGTGAGGTCCATGGTGCCGCCTGCCAAACAGCCCTACACTAACGTGAGCTCCAACATGGTGCTGCCTGCCAAACAGCCCTACACTAACGTGAGCTCCATGGTGCTGCCTGCCAAACAGCCCCACACTAATGTGAGCTCCAACATGGTGCTGCCTGCCAAACAGCCCTACACTAATGTGAGCTCCAACATGGTGCTGCCTGCCAAACAGCCCTACACTAATGTGAGGTCCATGGTGCCGCCTGCCAAACAGCCCCACACTAATGTGAGCTCCAACATGGTGCTGCCTGCCAAACAGCCCTACACTAATGTGAGGTCCATGGTGCCGCCTGCCAAACAGCCCTACACTAACGTGAGCTCCAACATGGTGCTGCCTGCCAAACAGCCCTACACTAATGTGAGGTCCATGGTGCCGCCTGCCAAACAGCCCCACACTAATGTGAGCTCCAACATGGTGCTGCCTGCCAAACAGCCCCACACTAATGTGAGGTCCATGGTGCCGCCTGCCAAACAGCCCCACACTAATGTGAGCTCCAACATGGTGCTGCCTGCCAAACAGCCCTACACTAATGTGAGGTCCATGGTGCCGCCTGCCAAACAGCCCTACACTAATGTGAGCTCCAACATGGTGCTGCCTGCCAAACAGCCCTACACTAATGTGAGGTCCATGGTGCCGCCTGCCAAACAGCCCTACACTAACGTGAGCTCCATGGTGCTGCCTGCCAAACAGCCCTACACTAATGTGAGGTCCATGGTGCTGCCTGCCAAACAGCCCTACACTAACGTGAGCTCCAACATGGTGCTGCCTGCCAAACAGCCCTACACTAATGTGAGCTCCAACATGGTGCTGCCTGCCAAACAGCCCTACACTAATGTGAGGTCCATGGTGCCGCCTGCCAAACAGCCCCACACTAATGTGAGCTCCAACATGGTGCTGCCTGCCAAACAGCCCTACACTAATGTGAGGTCCATGGTGCCGCCTGCCAAACAGCCCTACACTAACGTGAGCTCCAACATGGTGCTGCCTGCCAAACAGCCCTACACTAATGTGAGGTCCATGGTGCCGCCTGCCAAACAGCCCCACACTAATGTGAGCTCCAACATGGTGCTGCCTGCCAAAGAGCCCCACACTAATGTGAGGTCCATGGTGCCGCCTGCCAAACAGCCCCACACTAATGTGAGCTCCAACATGGTGCTGCCTGCCAAACAGCCCTACACTAATGTGAGGTCCATGGTGCCGCCTGCCAAACAGCCCTACACTAATGTGAGCTCCAACATGGTGCTGCCTGCCAAACAGCCCTACACTAATGTGAGGTCCATGGTGCCGCCTGCCAAACAGCCCTACACTAACGTGAGCTCCATGGTGCTGCCTGCCAAACAGCCCTACACTAATGTGAGGTCCATGGTGCTGCCTGCCAAACAGCCCTACACTAACGTGAGCTCCAACATGGTGCTGCCTGCCAAACAGCCCTACACTAATGTGAGGTCCATGGTGCCGCCTGCCAAACAGCCCTACACTAACGTGAGCTCCATGGTGCTGCCTGCCAAACAGCCCTACACTAATGTGAGGTCCATGGTGCTGCCTGCCAAACAGCCCTACACTAACGTGAGCTCCAACATGGTGCTGCCTGCCAAACAGCCCTACACTAATGTGAGGTCCATGGTGCCGTCTGCCAAACAGCCCTACACTAATGTGAGCTCCAACATGGTGCTGCCTGCCAAACAGCCCTACACTAACGTTAGCTCCATGGTGCTGCCTGCCAAACAGCCCTACACTAACGTGAGCTCCATGGTGCTGCCTGCCAAACAGCCCTACACTAACGTGAGCTCCATGGTGCTGCCTGCCAAACAGCCCTACACTAACGTGAGCTCCATGGTGCTGCCTGCCAAACAGCCCTACACTAACGTGAGCTCCATGGTGCTGCCTGCCAAACAGGCAAGACGGGAAGCTAGAAAGAGAGTGAAAGAAAGGCAGAGAGAGAAAGACAGAAATCACTCCATTCTACAGAGGGAAATGATCCCAAAACAAAAGACAATAACAAGCTGATGGTTCTGCCTGGAAAACTAGCACAATGGAACCACCAGTGTGTCTGTGTGTTGGCACGCATTTGGTGTGTGTTCAAGTGTGTGTGTGTGTGTTTGTGTATAAGTGTGTGCGCATGTGTGTGACATGTGCGTGTTTATGGGTGTGTGCGCATTCATGCAAGCGGGTGTGTGTACACTGGTGATTTATAGAACAATAACTGTCTGATGCGGTGATCAGAGCTCTCCATAGACAGCAGCTGCTAGTTGATCATTTCCTACACAACCGGTTACTGCCCAACGTGGCTCTGTGTAAAGATGTTTTCATAAATTCATACATCACATACGAAATCTGATATTATAGGACCTTGCGGAAATGTGTGTGTGTTACACACTTACTAATATCAGTCTGTAATAAACGTTTTGTTCTGTTTCAGGGCAAGATTAGCATTGTTTCCATAGGTATCCCTCAGTCAGTGAGTACCATACTCTCTTTTCTTTGTGCTTGTGTGAGTGTTTGTGTGTGTGTGTGTGTGTGTGTGTGTGTGTGTGTACACGTGCTTGTGTGTGTTGTGTGTGCGTGTCTGTGTATACCTGACTCTTGGACGCGGCCATCTTGGCAAACATGGCCTGAGAAACCTTGGCTCTCTTCATCTCCTGTTGGATCTCCTCATAGATAGAACTGTTGACGTCTAGAACACATCCCACGTTCTTCACCCCTCTGTCTAGAACACATCCCTCGTTCTTCACCCCTCTGTCTAGAACACATCCCTCGTTCTTCACCCCTCTGTCTAGAACACATCCCACGTTCTTCACCCCTCTGTCTAGAACACATCCCTCGCTCTTCACCCCTCTGTCTAGAACACATCCCTCGTTCTTCACCCCTCTGTCTAGAACACATCCCACGTTCTTCACCCCTCTGTCTAGAACACATCCCACGTTCTTCACCCCTCTGTCTAGAACACATCCCTCGCTCTTCACCCCTCTGTCTAGAAGACATCCCACGTTCTTCACCCCTCTGTCTAGAACACATCCCTCGCTCTTCACCCCTCTGTCTAGAACACATCCCACGTTCTTCACTCCTCTGTCTAGAACACATCCCTCGCTCTTCACCCCTCTGTCTAGAACACATCCCTCGCTCTTCACCCCTCTGTCTAGAACACATCCCTCGCTCTTCACCCCTCTGTTTACTACTGCTACTGGAGACAGCCTCACCTGCAGAGGGGAGAGAGGCGTTGATGTGGTTACTAAAACAGCTGTATCGTTTGATTAGTAAAGATACTTCTGTTCTGATTTCAGTTTGATTAGCAGAGAAGTTGCCATTGTCACTTTGGCTATAAAGCATTTACACTTTGAGAGAGAGAGAGAGAGAGCTTACTTTAGGAAATACAATGGAAACCTGGGAGGGCCAATCTTCAGCCTTAACAAAGTCTCCCTCTTCCTTTCTGGTCTGAAACATCAGAGGAATACATCTTAGACTATCATGAACAAGATATAACTTCAACCCACACACACATGCACACACACACACTCCATCTCGCTCTGTCTGTCCGACCTGTGTGTGGCGTGGTGTGGTAGTGTTGTTGGGTGAATGGTTGATAATGGTCGACGTGGTCAGACTCCTCTCTCTCTCCTCCTGGTAGATACGGTCGCGGTCACCTTCCGGTATCTGTAGGAAACTCTGCATGGACCGCAGGTTGACCAGGAGAGACTGAGACGCACTCTTAGGATCCTCCTCCTTACGCAGGATCTCAGACAGCAGGCCCTGACACACAGGATAGAAAGACACATGAAGACAAGATACACACCATGGAAATAGAATCACTACGTCGTGAAAACAGCTGCTACACTGGACATGCAACTGTTGTCAGCATGAGCAGAGCAGGAATTTGCCTGACGACTCAAACTGAATTATTCCGCAGCTCTGTCGTTCGCTACATACTTCAGGTTGGGATTGCCATCATTGAAGTAATTTGTGGTGACGAGGGGCACTGTACAAACCAAAGCCATCAGCGATTGGTCTAATCAGAGTATCAATCAGCCAATGACAATTTTTATCCACGCCGCTTTACCCACGTGTGTTCTGGCTCTGGCCCAACCCATCAGTTTCTGGGACCAATCAGACGGTCTAGGATGGATTTCCATTCTAGAAATCGTTGGGAGGTACTCAGATCCAAACTCATTGTGGAGAATAAACTCATGTCCATGGGCATGTTGTAGAGTTTGGCTGGAGCAAGGAGTTTGTGTAGCCAGGCAAAGAATGAATCACTTTATCAACCTGGGTGGGGGCTCCTGGGCAAGAGAAAGATGAAGACCCCTGATTTAAATGAATGAGAGTGTGTCACACTTGGCAAGTTAGACTTCCAGGGTTGCAGCCCTGTAATGTTGACCAGGCCAAAAGAAACTTATAGACAATGATAAAGATACATTATTAACACCATCAAACAAAACCCTAATGGAAAGTTTTGTGCAGGTTAGTATTTTGGTTATAAATGTTGTTCTGCAGGAAGCTCTGTAGAGTGGTCAATAGCTGGCACAGCCACAATGTCATAAAGTCTGATTTGAAACCTAACCCTAATCTTAACTCTAACCTTAACCACACTGCTAACCCTAATGTCTAACTCTAACATTAAAAAAGCTAATAAACGTCAACCTGCAAGTTTCATACTAAAACTGGCTGAAGGCCATTAGTCTAGACTAGGATAGCCTCTGAACATAGAGACTCACACCCACCCAGACAGCACACGTCCTCACAGGTAGTGTTTTTCCCTTTACAGTGCTGGAGTCAACATAGCAGATGACCAACTCCAGACACCTTCTAAAGCACTGCTAATAAACGGATTAGTCCCTTATTAAGTTGTTATCTGTCAGCTCCAGCTCGTACAGCAGTCACTCACTCTTCCATACAATGGGACTCTAATAGGGGGTTACTCTGCTCTCCCTCCCACCCAAAATATATGTAATTTTGTTAGGACTATACCCCTCTAATGTAGACCCCCCTCACTCCTCACACACACACACCCTAGCTATTAAGCCTTCACACTCCAATAAGGTCTTTACACTCCAAGCCCCATCCACTCTACTCCTTGGCACCTTGCCCATGTGAGACATTCCTTCCTCAGCCCCACTCCCTTTTACCTGTTCGAAGAGCCCAGTTGTCACAGCGACAGAGAAATGCGGGGCAGGTGGCTATAATTGCGGCCTTTGATCATTATAATGACACCCATGATGATGCTGGTGATAATGACGGTAATAGTAACAGTGGGCTAGGTCTCTCTCGAAGCCATTAATGTGAGTGCCTTCTAACTGCAGGAGCAGACAGGATAGACAGAGGGAGGGAGGGAGGGAGGAAGGAAGGGAGGGAGGGAGCGAGAAAGGTATGAAATGGGGAAAGGAGAAAGATTTAAATGAAATGAGAAAAACAAGGGATAGACCTGTCAAATGGAGACGTCATGAAGTTGGATACAGAGAAAAGGTGGAAATACATATAGGAAATCTAAAAAGAAAGGAAGATAATAAGTGATGGACAGAGAAAAGAAGATATAGAGAGAAGTAGATGTAGAGAGATGGATAGAGAGATGAGAAAGCATAATGGAGGGATGGAGAGAAACAGAGGGAGAGGGAGAGACTGTGGAAGTGTGATTAGAGAGGGAGAGGTAGAGACTATGGGGAAGTGTGAATAGAGAGGTAGAAACTCTGGGGACGTGTGATTAGAGAGGGAAAGGTAGAGACTCTCTGGGGAAGTGTGGTTAGAGATGGAGAGGTAGAGAATCTTGGGAAGTTTGAATAGAGAGGTAAAGACTCTCTGGGGAGGTGTGATTAGAGAGGGAGAGGTAGAGACTCAGGATAATTGTGATTAGAATGATAGAGACTATGAGGAAGTGTGATTAGAGAGGTAAAGACTCTGGGGAATTGTGATTAGAGAGGTAGAGGTAGAGACTCTCTGGGGAAGTGATTAGAGAGGGAGAGGTAGGGACTCTCTGTGGATGTGTGATTAGAGAGGGAGAGGTAGAGACAATGGGGAAGTGTGATTAGAGAGGGAGAGGTAAAGACTCTGGAGAATTGTGATTAGAGAGGTAGAGACTCTATGGAGAAGTGTGATTAGAGAGGGAGAGGTAGAGACTCTTTGGAATTGTGATTAGAGCGATAGAGACTCTCTTGGAAAGTGTGATTAGAGATGGAGAGACTCTCCGGGGAAGTGTGATTAGAGAGGTAGAGGTAGAGACTCTCTGGGAAAGTGTGATAAGAGAGGGAGAGGTAAAGACTCGGAAAGTGAGATTCGAGAGGTAGAGGTAGAGACTCTGGGGAAGTGTGATTAGAGAGTTAGAGGTAGAGACTCTCTGGGGAAGTGTGATTAGAGAGGGAGAGGTGGAGACTCTCTGGGGAAGTGTGATTAGAGCGGTAAAGACTCTGGGGAATCGTGATTAGAGAGGTAGAGACTCTCTTGGGAAGTGATTAGAGAGGGAGAGGTAGGGACTCTCTGTGGATGTGTGATTAGAGAGGGAGAGGTAGGGACTCTCTGGGGAAGCGTGATTAGAGAGGTAGGGGTAGAGACTCTCTGGGGAAGTGTGATTAGAGAGGGAGAGGTAGAGACTCGGGAAGTGAGATTCGAGAGGTAGAGACTCTCTGGGGAAGTGTGATTAGAGAGGTAGAGGTAGAGACTCTGGGGAAGTGTGATTAGAGAGGTAGCGGTAGAGACTCTGGGGAAGTGTGATTAGAGAGGTAGAGGTAGAGACTCTGGGGAAGTGTGATTAGAGAGGTAGAGGTAGAGACTCTGGGGAAGTGTGATTAGAGAGGTAGAGGTAGAGACTCTGGGGAAGTGTGATTAGAGAAGGAGAGGTAAAGACTCTCGGGAAGTGTGATTAGAGAGGGAGAAGTAGAGACTCTGGTGAAGTGATTAGAGAGGGAGAGGTAGGGACTCTCTAGGGAAGTGATTAGAGAGGGAAAGGTAGAGACTGTGGAAGTGTGATTAGAGAGGTAGAGGTAGAGACCCTCTGGGGAAGTGATTAGAGAGGGAGAGGTAGGGACTCTCTGGGGAAGCGTGATTAGAGAGGGAGAGGCTCTCTGGGGAAGTGATTAGAGAGGGAGAGGTAGAGACTCTGGGGAATCGTGATTAGAGAGGGAGAGGTAGAGACTCTTTGGGGAAGTGATTAGAGAGGGAGAGGTAGGAACTATGGGGAATCGTGATTAGAGAAGGAGAGGTAGAGACTCTCTGGGGAAGTGATTAGAGAGGGAGAGGTAGGGACTCTGGGGAAGTGTGATTTTAGAGGTACAGACTTTCTGGGTAAGTGTGATTAGATAGGGAGAGGTAGAGACTCTCTGAGGGAGAGTGACTAGCTGACCAAGCAGCTGCTTCACCGCTGGCATGAGTTCCTACTGCAGAGAAGAGCTGGCACACACGCACACACAGACAGACAGATCACACACACACACACATTCACCAGCACATGTATTCACACACACAGAGACACACACACAGAACAGACAATGCGGCAAAGGCCATGCCAAGAGCTAATCACCATGCACACGCGCACACACTCAATCCGATAACACCAGCACACAGTTTACACACACCATAACACTCTGTCCTTCACTAACCCCACCCCCTAATTACTTAAACCCTTAGTTTACAGCACAGTCCCATACATACAGTACCCCTATCTCCCTGTCTGTCTCCTACCTGGGTCCTGTTGAAGGCCACACGGGCGAACACAGCCTGGGAGATGCCTGCTCTCTTCAGCTCCTCTCTCACCCACTGGTAGATCTCACATGAGATGTCTGATGGTCCACACACCTGGCTCTGGGACCCAGACCCAGGTCCTGGTGGTCCACCCTGGGGCGGGGGGTCGAGGCCCTTGGCTAGGGCCAGGGAGGGGGGAGGCCTCCCCACAGGGGGGTGGTTGAGGAACTGCTGGGGGGAGGTGGAAACAGATACAGACAGGCTTTGCTGGGCTAGCATATGGCTGACTGCATACTGCTGGTTGAGGAACTGGGCCATGACTATCTGTTGGGGGCTGACTAGCTGGGGGCTGAGGGGGGCGGTCACCAGCCCCGGGGGGCAGAGACTTGGGGCCAGACAACTACGCCCAGAAGTGTGGGTGGCACCCCCGTGAGGAAAGGGGAGGGGTGAGGTGCAGACCTGCTCGGCTGTGCTGCCTGGGAATGATTGTTTGGTTGATGGGTGTGTGGAGCTCGTTTGGGATTGGTCAGAGAAGCTGTCAATCTCTGAAGTGAGGAAAAGAATAGTGGAGAGAGGGATGAAGGAAGAGAAACAGAAATGAGAGGGGGAGTAAATATAAAAAAGTCAAAGCTACTATTTGCTAACATTAGCATTGAGGATCAATATAAGTGAACTACCCCTTTAATCCCCCCTGTAGTCTTACCCATGATGCCTTTGGTATTCATGAAGTGCTTATACCAATGGCCAAACTCGTGGCACTTGGAGGCCGACACATTTGCATAGTAGGTGCTGTTAACAATGGAGGAGATCATACTCTGAGAAAGAGGGACAAAAGACACAAAAAAATAGAAGATGGAGTCGTAACAGTGGCAGGGAAAAGCATTATGAATACTAAACCACAGCAGATCAACGCAACATATAGTACTATTAAATAGAATGCATGTTATATACTGTACATACGCTAGCCTGAGGCCCAGTCTATTAAATATAATGCATGTTATATACTGTACATACACTAGCCTGAGGCCCAGTCTATTAAATAGAATGCATGTTATATACTGTACATACGCTAGCCTGAGGCCCAGTCTATTAAATAGAATGCATGTTATATACTGTACATACGCTAGCCTGAGGCCCAGTCTATTAAATAGAATGCATGTTATATACTGTACATACGCTAGCCTGAGGCCCAGTCTATTAAATAGAATGCATGTTATATACTGTACATACGCTAGCCTGAGGCCCAGTCTATTAAATAGAATGCATGTTATATACTGTACATACACTAGCCTGAGGCCCAGTCTATTAAATAGAATGCATGTTATATACTGTACATACGCTAGCCTGAGGCCCAGTCTATTAAATAGAATGCATGTTATATACTGTACATATGCTAGCCTGAGGCCCAGTCTATTAAATAGAATGCATGTTATATACTGTACATACGCTAGCCTGAGGCCCAGTCTATTAAATAGAATGCATGTTATATACTGTACATACGCTAGCCTGAGGCCCAGTCTATTAAATAGAATGCATGTTATATACTGTACATATGCTAGCCTGAGGCCCAGTCTATTAAATAGAATGCATGTTATATACTGTACATACACTAGCCTGAGGCCCAGTCTATTAAATAGAATGCATGTTATATACTGTACATACGCTAGCCTGAGGCCCAGTCTATTAAATAGAATGCATGTTATATACTGTACATACACTAGCCTGAGGCCCAGTCTATTAAATAGAATGCATGTTATATACTGTACATACGCTAGCCTGAGGCCCAGTCTATTAAATAGAATGCATGTTATATACTGTACATACGCTAGCCTGAGGCCCAGTCTATTAAATAGAATGCATGTTATATACTGTACATACGCTAGCCTGAGGGCCAGTCTATTAAATAGAAAGCATGTTATATACTGTACATACGCTAGCCTGAGGCCCAGTCTATTAAATAGAATGCATGTTATATACTGTACATACGCTAGCCTGAGGCCCAGTCTATTAAATAGAATGCATGTTATATACTGTACATATGCTAGCCTGAGGCCCAGTCTATTAAATAGAATGCATGTTATATACTGTACATACGCTAGCCTGAGGCCCAGTCTATTAAATAGAATGCATGTTATATACTGTACATACGCTAGCCTGAGGCCCAGTCTATTAAATAGAATGCATGTTATATACTGTACATACGCTAGCCTGAGGCCCAGTCTATTAAATAGAATGCATGTTATATACTGTACATACGCTAGCCTGAGGCCCAGTCTATTAAATAGAAAGCATGTTATATACTGTACATACACTAGCCTGAGGCCCAGTCTATTAAATAGAAAGCATGTTATATACTGTACATACGCTAGCCTGAGGCCCAGTCTATTAAATAGAATGCATGTTATATACTGTACATACGCTAGCCTGAGGCCCAGTCTATTAAATAGAATGCATGTTATATACTGTACATACGCTAGCCTGAGGCCCAGTCTATTAAATAGAATGCATGTTATATACTGTACATATGCTAGCCTGAGGCCCAGTCTATTAAATAGAATGCATGTTATATACTGTACATACGCTAGCCTGAGGCCCAGTCTATTAAATAGAATGCATGTTATATACTGTACATACGCTAGCCTGAGGCCCAGTCTATTAAATAGAATGCATGTTATATACTGTACATACGCTAGCCTGAGGCCCAGTCTATTAAATAGAATGCATGTTATATACTGTACATACGCTAGCCTGAGGCCCAGTCTATTAAATAGAATGCATGTTATATACTGTACATACGCTAGCCTGAGGGCCAGTCTATTAAATAGAATGCATGTTATATACTGTACATACGCTAGCCTGAGGCCCAGTCTATTAAATAGAATGCATGTTATATACTGTACATACGCTAGCCTGAGGCCCAGTCTATTAAATAGAATGCATGTTATATACTGTACATACGCTAGCCTGAGGCCCAGTCTATTAAATAGAAAGCATGTTATATACTGTACATACGCTAGCCTGAGGCCCAGTCTATTAAATAGAATGCATGTTATATACTGTACATACGCTAGCCTGAGGCCCAGTCTATTAAATAGAATGCATGTTATATACTGTACATACGCTAGCCTGAGGCCCAGTCTATTAAATAGAATGCATGTTATATACTGTACATACACTAGCCTGAGGCCCAGTCTATTAAATAGAATGCATGTTATATACTGTACATACGCTAGCCTGAGGCCCAGTCTATTTTCCTTTTGGCAACAGAGCTCAAGAACTGGGCAATAATTGCACTTGAAGTCAGAAATAAGTTATTATACATCAGTTTCAAAAAAAGCGACAAATAAGTAACAATTCACATTTGAAATAATCGCTCTGTCTCTCATTTTGTCTTAGTTTTAACAGACTCCATTTCTCTCCCTGGGTGTGTGTGTGTCTCAGCTGAACATAGAATGTTTGATGATAACAGATTCAGACCGGGGTTATTAAAACACACCCGCAGGTAAACTCTTTCACAAAGACAGATGAGTGTGTGTGTATGCTACCTCATCTAGGTGGCATCAGTCATTTAAGAAATGGATGCTGAAGTTAATCCCTCAAGACAATCCTGTGTCATTTTAACATCTGATTACACCTTTAATCACTTCATATTTATTCTAATCTGAGAAAGAGAGAGAAAGAGAGAGAGAGAGAGAGAAACTTTTCTTTATTCCACTTCCTTTGGCAATGTAAACATATGTTTCCCATGCCAATAAAGCCCATTGAATTAAGAGAGGGGGGGGGGCAGAGTCAGAGAGAGAGAAAGAGAGAGGGAGACAGTTGGAGGGAGAGAATGAGCTAGAAAGAGGGGAGGGGGAGCAAACATAAAAATAAAGAGAGAGAGAATGTCTGTTTATTAGACTGAGGCTGTAGTTGTTGCTCTCAGGGTGAGTAACAGACAGACTATTTTGATTGTTATAAATATTCACAACACACATCCATCTGTTCTCCAACAGCAGGTGCCTCTACACTGTGTTCCTTCACAGTAACAAGTGTGTGTGTGTGTGTGTGTGTGTGTGTGTGTGTGTGTGTGTGTGTGTGTGTGTGTGTGTGTGTGTGTGTGGAAAGCAATTCAGTGTGTGAGTTAGATGCTGTGCATGTGTGGCCGACTGGGTTCAAACTTGGGTCACCTGCCTGCCTGTTACAAGGCTGTTTTAGCCCGCTGAGCTAAAGGCTGGGCATGCAACAAGTAGGAGAAACACACACAGAAAGAAAGAGAAAGACAGAGATTGACTAGGAAGAGACAGACAGTAGCAGAAGGGTACAGTGGTATAGTATGTGCCAGCAGAGCCTAAAATGACATACCCAAATCTAACTGCCTATAGCTCAGGCCCTGAAGCAAGGATATGCATATTCTTGGTACCATTTGAAAGGAAACACTTTGAATTTGTGGAAATGTGAATTGAATGTAGAATAATATAACACAATAGATCTGGTAGAAGGGGCGGCAGGGTAGCCTAGTGGTTAGAGCGGTGGACTAGTAACCGGAAGGTTACTAGTCCAAATCCCCGAGCTGACAAGGTACAAATCTGTCATTCTGCCCCTGAACAGGCAGTTAACCCACTGTTCCTAGGCCGTCATTGAAAATAAGAATTTGTTCTTAACGGACTTGCCTAGTTAAATAAAGGTAAAATAAATAAAAAAAGAAGAAAATATAAAGAAAAAATCAACCATTTAAAAAATAAAAATTCTACCACCATCTTTGAAATGGTGTCCTATAGGATATACTACACTCGTAATGATATAGGTAAGTCTGGTTACATTCTAGGATCTCTGAGGAATAAATACGAATGTGATTTGACTGGTTGAAACAACATTAGGGTGAGATTTTCACAGATTCCTTTCTTTGCAAATTGAACGTGTGGAAATATAAAATGGATCATGCTATATGGACATTTTTAGGATATGAAAAAGGATTTTATCTAACAAAACGACACTTCATGTTATCTCTGGGACCCTTGGGATGATAAATCAGAGCAAGATTTCAGAATGTAAGTACACATTTCACCTTCAGAGGTGAATTTATCAAACTTGTCGCGGGGAAAAAAGTGTTTTGTTGTTAGGAGCTCTCCTCAAACAATGGCATGGCATTTTTTCGCAGTAATAGCTAGTGTAAATTGGACAGTGCAGTTATATTAACAAGAATTTAAGCTTTCAGCCGATATAAGACACTTATATGTACCCACATTTGTTGTTTCTCTGACATCTGCGATCGTGACACACAGCGCTGCATGATTTACAACTGCCACGTTGACGGGACGCCTATCCCTATTAAAAGATAAACATCCCTTATATCTCTCTCTGCCCGCAAACCTTATTTGTCTCAGCAATCCGTGCACGTGTTTAGGCCTGTTTGTGTGTGTGTGTGTGTGTGTGTGTGTGTGTGTGTGTGTGTGTATGTGTACGTGTTTGTGCGTGCGTGAGTGTGTGTATGTATGTGTTTATGCCTGTGTGTGTGTGTGTGTGTGTGTGTGCGTGTGTGTACGTGTTTGTGCACTTAGGAAGCAACACTGATTGACAATACATTTCACATGCTGTTGTGTAAATGGAATAGACAACAGGTGGAAATTATAGGCAATTAGCAAGACACCCCCAATAAAGGAGTGGTTCTGCAGGTGGTGACCACAGACCACTTCTCAGTTTCTATGCTTCCTGGCTGATGTTTTGGTCACTTTTGAATGCTGGCGGTGCTTTCACTCTAGTGGTAGCATGAGACGGAGTCTACAACCCACACAAGTGGCTCAGGTAGTGCAGCTCATCCAGGATGTAACATCAATGCCAACTGTGGCAAGAAGGTTTGCTGTGTCTGTCAGCGTAGTGTCCAGAGCATGGAGGCGCTACCAGGAGACAGGCCAGTGCATCAGGAGACGTGGAGGAGGCCGTAGGAGGGCAACAACCCAGCAGCAGGACCGCTACCTCCGTCTTTGTGCAAGGAGGAGCACTGCCAGAGCCCTGCAAAATGACCTTCAGCAGGCCACAAATGTGCATGTGTCTGCTCAAACTGTCAGAAACAGACTCCATGAGGGTGGTATGAGGGCCCGACGTCCACAGGTGGGGGTTGTGCTTACAGCCCAACACCGTGCAGAACGTTTGGCATTTGCCAGAGAAAACCAAGATTGGCAAATTCGCCACTGGCGCCCTGTGCTCTTCACAGATGAAAACAGGTTCACACTGAGCACATGTGACAGACGTGACAGAGTCTGGAGACGCCGTGGAGAACGTTCTGCTGCCTGCAACATCCTCCAGCATGACCGGTTTGGCGGTGGGTCAGTCGTGGGATGGCATTTCTTTGGGGGGCCGCACAGCCCTCCATGTGCTCGCCAGAGGTATCCTGACTGCCATTAGGTACCGAGATGAGATCCTCAGACCCCTTGTGAGACCATATGCTGGTGCTGTTGGCCCTGGGTTCCTCCTAATGCAAGACAATGCTAGACCTCATGTGGCTGGGAGTGTGTCAGCAGTTCCTGCAAGAGGAAGGCATTGATGCTATGTACTGGCCCGCCCGTTCCCAAGACCTGAACCCAATTGAGCACATCTGGGACATCATGTCTCGCTCCATCCACCAACGCCACGTTGCACCACAGACTGTTCAGGAGTTGGCGGATGCTTTAGTCCAGGTCTGGGAGGAGATCCCTCAGGAGACCATCATCAGGAGCATGCCCAGGCATTGTAGGGAGGTCATACAGGCACGTGGAGGCCACACACACTACTGAGCCTAATTTTGGCTTGTTTTAAGGACATTACATCAAAGTTGGATCAGCCTGTAGTGTGGTTTTCCACTTTAATTTTGAGTGTGACTCCAAATCCAGACCTCCATGGGTTGATAATTTTGATTTCCATTGATAATTTTTGTGTGATTTTGTTGTCAGCACATTCAACTATGTAAAGAAAAAAGTATTTAATAAGAATATTTCATTCATTCAGATCTAAAATGTGTTATTTTAGTGTTCCCTTTATTTTTTGGAGCAGTGTATTTTTCATTTCTTATTTTTATGTTTAGGTCACGTAATATAATGTAAAAGTATGCATTACGGTGTCTGTAATATAATAAATTTGTCACAAATGAGTGTAGACATTAATAAAAATATTTCTGTAGCTTCCAAAATTTTCGGTGGGGGAGTGCCAAGATAGCTAAGCTGTGGCTTCAACACAGCGCCCCCTATCAGTCATCTAGTGTATATATAAATCATTGGTTGTACCTGGGACAGAGGGCACTCTTTGGCCAGTGAGCTCTGGTTCATGTCTCTCAATAGCTCCTTCAGGGCGTTTCTCACTGTGGAGTGACTCCACTGTTCTGGAGGGAGGTCCTCCAACATGGGACAACTAGAGAGAGATTGGGGAGAGAGAGAGAGAGAGGGGGGAGAGATAGAGAGAGAGGGGAGAGAGAGAGAGAGAGAGAGAGAGAGAGAGAGAGAGAGAGAGAGAGAGAGAGAGAGTGGGGGGGGGGTGGATGGATGGAGAGGTAGAGGGGAGAGAGAAGAAGAGAAGAAGAGAGGGTGGAAAAGAAGTAGATTTGACAAGTGAATAAAAAAGCTGTCTGAAATTGTGGGGGCCCTCGCCTGTGGAGTGGTAGATTTAGACTTTGGCTGACTGCATGCTTCTGTGCGTGTGTGTTCCTATGTGCATGTGCCTGTGTGTGCGTGCGTGCGTGCGTGCACGTGTGCGTGCGTGTGCCTGCCGGCCTGCCTCACCTGGTGGTAGTTATTAGTTAATTACTTCACACAACACATCTGCTGTGTTTTCAGAATGGTGAGTTATTATTATATCATGAACCACGAATGCAGCCAAGCAGATTTCCACGCCAACCATTTCCTGTCACTACACACCCCCACTGAAGGCAGGATGATAGATGTAGCATCAGAAGCTTTGTCCTGGTCTACCTAATCGCGGCAACCCAGAAACAAAAATCAAATCTAAACTACTCGATTAGGTTCTGGGGGTGGAGGTATGACATACGTATCTATTGCAAGTGCCAGAACCTCTTTGGTAGCTCCACCCCCCCTCTCTCCACATGTCTCCTGGAAGTCTATGGGCCACATGTGCCCTCCTCTTCAGAAATTCAAATAATGCAGCGCCTTGTGAAATTGTGATTCATCCAGTGACACAAAACCAGCGCACCGGAACAATGTTCCTCGTTAGTTGTCCCATCCCATAGTCTGCAGACAGACGTTAAGATACCGTTTATGTCTGTCCACAAGAGATGATGCTGTACCTGGTGAGCTGGATCTTGAGGGTGGTCACATGGTAGAGGTCCTGCAGCATGTCAGCCACTGTGGCATCAGGAGCATCAGTCACACAGGACAGAGGGACAGGGTTCCACCTACCCACCTGGATCGAACCTACACACACAAACACAGGCTCGCGCGCACACACACACACGCACGCGCACACACACGCAAACACTGTTACAAACACTGACACTGGAGGAAGAGAAGGTGTGTGTGTGTGTGGGTGCATGTGCGTGTGTGTGTGTGACCATGATTTATGTCTGTGTGTGTGAGTGTGTGTGTTGGTGTGCATGTGTGTGTACCTTTGGCCTGTGCTGCTGAGCTGTGAGAGTAGCCCAGGGCCAGTAAAGCCATCTCTATCAGCTGGTTAAACAGCAGGTCTCTCCTGACCAGTACAAACTCTGCATGCTCCTCTCTCCTCTCAGGCTCCACTGCTGGGACCGGGCTCTCTCTGTGCTCCACCAAACACAGCACAGGCAGCAGGCTTCCTGGGATGACGGATTCACAGCACAACCAATAATTTCACAGCATCCAGATAGAAGCAGAGGGCATTGGAAATGAAAAGCTGAAGCATCATGCAAATTCCCCAGAATTCTTGAAATTTTCCAAAATTCTAGTAGTTTACTGGTACATTTGGAATTTTACCTGGAAAATTCCTCTCGTTTTACAATCCTACTATTCACCCATTCCTCCCTCTATTTTCCCATTCCCCCCTCTATTCACCCATTCCTCCCTCTATTCACCCATTCCTCCCTCTATTCACCCATTCCTCCCTCTATTCACCCATTCCTCCCTCTATTCACCCATTCCTCCCTCTATTCACCCATTCCCCCCTCTATTCACCCATTCCTCCCTCTTCACCCATTCCTCCCTCTATTCACCCATTCCTCCCTCTTCACCCATTCCTCCCTCTATTCACCCATTCCTCCCTCTATTCACCCATTCCTCCCTCTATTCACCCATTCCTCCCTCTATTCACCCATTCCCCCCTCTATTCACCCATTCCTCCCTCTATTCACCCATTCCTCCCTCTATTCACCCATTCCCCCCTCTATTCACCCATTCCCCCCTCTATTCACCCATTCCTCCCTCTATTCACCCATTCCCCCCTCTATTCACCCATTCCTCCCTCTATTCACCCATTCCCCCCTCTATTCACCCATTCCTCCCTCTATTCATCCATTCCTCCCTCTATTCACTCGCCCCGCCACTCTTATTTTTCAGTCTTACCTCTTTTATGCCAGTTCTTGGGTTGTGGTACGGGTGTGGTGAGTTTGGGGGCCGAAGTTCTGACCCCTGGGCTCCCCTGTCTCGTCCTGCCCTGGTGTGGACCTGAGGGGCCCCCGCCACCGTTCAACTCCAGGCGGACCAGTTTGGCAGGAGGGGGCCGGTGGTCCCCATTACCAGGAGTGTTACACCCCTCTGACACATGGCCTCCATCACACTGCTGGGGGTCCATCACATGTGGGACTGAGTGATCCCCACACTAATGATGCAGCTCACAAACACCAGAGAGAGAGAGAGAGAGAGAGAGAGAGAGAGAAAGAAAGCGAGAGAGAGAGAGAGAAAGCGAGAGAGAGAGAGAGAGAGAGAGAGAGAGCCTATTCATTCGATTTTGTTGTGGAATTGTTAGATATTACCTGTTAGATATTGCTGCACTGTCAGATTTAGAAGCATAAGCATTTCGCTACACTGCAATAACATCTGCTAATCATGTGTATGTGACCAATAACATCTGCTAACCATGTGTATGTGACCAATAACATCTGCTAACCATGTGTTTGTGACCAATAACATCTGCTAACCATGTGTTTGTGACCAATAACATCTGCTAACCATGTGCATGTGACCAATAAAATTGGATTTGATTTGATTTGAAAGAGAGTATTTGAGTTCATTAGGGAACGTTTGCAGTTGGACCTTGGACAGTGTCTATATGAAGACGATTGATGCTGCGCGCCTTGACGCACTATTCATTCCACAAAAGACGCGCGGCAACAAATCGTCCCGTCACTGACTGGGGAAAGTTTTAGAGGCAAACGTTATGTCAGTTGTCATATTTGCACGTCGTCCATGATTGACGAATTGTGAATATCAACACAAATAAACTCCCCAATCTCCATCGTATTTATCTCAGACAACCTACTGGTATATCCATAAAAACATGTACATTTTCAATCGAAGTAAGTCAGACAGACCTGACATCCGCTGGCTGCTGGTTCCTGTTGAGATTCCGATATGCCGTAGGTAGTAAAAGAATAGAGTTCATCGTCTTGATTTATGTCCACGCTGTCTCAGTGAGTCAGAACATCACCTCATCTCTCTCTTTTACACTAGTCGTCGGTCTATTGTTTCTATATCATATCAGCTACGTAGCAACATATTCCGTCGTTCCCTGCTGGCTGCACGCTTTCGGACCTTCTCAAATAGCTACGGAATAAAACGAGTCTATCGGTGGTCTAACCGGAATATCAGTCAAAGCAATCCACAGTGACAGAGACTGTTCACGGAATTAGGCTACAGACCAGCTGGTATGCTACAAGGATTCCGTTGAAAAACTGGTGAAGCGACCAATACACGGTGAGTTCAGTTGTCTGCTATTCAATGCAGCCATCAGCCAGTTTCAACCGTGTGAAGCAGCTCGCTCTTCTGCAGTAGGCTATTGGCAGACAAACCCATGTGCTCGCTCTCTCATCTCTCTCACACACACACTGCATGGATCCAACCGCCACCTACCTACCTACAGGGCACACACTGGCTGAATCAGCGTTGTTTCCACGTCATTTCAATTAAATTAAGTTGACTCAACATGGAATAGACGTTGAATTGACGTCTGTGCCCAGTGGGTAGTTTCTCTGGGCAACATTATGCTAATACTACACATCTATAATTTACTAATACTAATATGGGAACCAAATGTAGCCTAACTGTGTGAGCATGTGTGGAGTGTATCCATTGTTATTATGAGAAGTAAATGTGAGAACCCGAATGAGACCTGAATGTGTCCGCTCTTACAGAGTTGGTTTAGTTTGTAGGCTACACAATAATGGTATGTTACCAGA
This sequence comes from Oncorhynchus mykiss, assembly GCF_057628025.1. Taxonomy (NCBI): domain Eukaryota; kingdom Metazoa; phylum Chordata; class Actinopteri; order Salmoniformes; family Salmonidae; genus Oncorhynchus; species Oncorhynchus mykiss. The sequence goes on from NC_143039.1 coordinate 65,700,772, forward strand.
GGCACATTGCATGATTTGATGGATATTTATCTGCCCCCCAATATAATTGTTTATTTCTTTTTAACCTTCTTCAATTTCAAATCGCGATGAAATGCACGCGCGCGCGAGCAAGTAGCCCATAAACAGAGGCAGTTGTATTAACATACAGTTGGTGTAATAATGAATTCACCACTACGCTCCGGTAGGTATTAAATGTGACAATTGCGCATAAATGTATTTATTATTTTCTGCGGTGCCGCTGTTATATGCATGGCTTGTTTTTGTCCTAGGGATTTAATAACTCTCCATGGAAACGCTCTGGATGTGATGGGCTGCTTATCAACTTTTCTTACATATGTTTGCTGTTCAAATTATTCTCGCCCCCATCTCCATAGGAAATGACCTTCAATGTTTCCCTATTGTAGGCATATACTTTTTTTTATGGCGGCATGTGAAGCCGATGAATTAGGGGAAATCATTTTCGAGGATCTTGACTTAGAAAGTGATGTTGTTTATAATGAATAGCCTGGATAGGACGTGTAGCCTCTTCAAACAGTGTTTAAAGGGGAAAGTGAGAGATGGCCATTTCTTTCTCTACTGTCAATAGGAGCGTATCCTACCTGCCAAAAACATTTACATAGTTGGAGAAGCTACTCTGAAAATATGGTAGGTTAGTTTAGCAAGCTACCAATTACTGGTTGTATCAACGTTGTTTCCACGTCATTTCAACATTTAAATAAACAATTCTGATGACGTTGAGTCAACAGTTGAAAATTGATTGGATTTGCAAAAAGTCGTCAACGTAAGGAAATGTCGTATTTTAAAAAAAACTTTTAATCTATTTTGTTTACGTTTAGTTCACATTAGTTGACATCAATCACATGTAAACTAGACTATGCAATGAAAACTACTTAGTGTATGATCCTATCTAAATCTGAAATGATTACAAATTGCAAGAACAGATCACAGTCAGATGTTAACAGAATGTGTAATTTAGCCTTCTAGACTCAAAAGCTAGGCTGTTTCAAGTGTAGTTCACTACATGTAGTTCACTGCTCCCCAACATCCCCAGCACTGAACATTTATATGACACAGAGGGAAAAAAATCGTGTTTCATCCAACTAAAAGTTTCAAAAAGACAAACTATTTGCATAGCCTAAAGTGTTATTTGCAAAATATAGGCTAGCGATACAGTTGCAATAACGCATGTCAGAGTCAAGAAGTAAATTCTAAAAACTAAAGGTTTAGCCTACTGGCATACGCAATGGGGGTATTTTACTTGAAGAAAAATAATAATAAAACAATAGTATCAGAAAAAATAGCCAAACATAGATAATTATAATTACCTTCAATAACAGCGGAATCCGTTGAATAGTTGGATATCCATTGAGATTAAACAACGCGTCTAATGTCCCACAGAATGTACAATTTAGAATGCGCGATAAATTCAGGTACCTACATGTATTTCAGAAAGGTCACTCTGCTTCGGAGCTGCAGAACTGATGTCTGTCGTGTGTGACAGTCGGACGAGTGACGGAACCTGCCGGTGAGCTTCAAGTGTCTTTCAAAGTGGCTCGTGGCGCTTTCCTCAATTAGGCTATCGCAAAATGGGTGAACGAGCGAGAAAGAGAAAGAGAGAGAGGAACTGAGTAAGAGAGGGACAGGGAGAGAGAGAGAGAAAGGAGAGGGAGATTGCTGTCATCCGTACGCTCGAGCCTCTCCTGGTTTTTGTCTTTCATGCGTCAGAAGGGGACGCTGCAGCCTGGAAGCAAGCGCTGCCAGGTATGCGTTTGTTATCCGTGCACTTTCCATTTGATATACTCATATTAACCTCTGAAAAGAGAAGAGCAAAATGAGGCCAGAATTGAGCTCCCCACACTGGAATAGAATGTACACTCCCTTACTGTGAGACAGGGACAACACAACTCACTTGACAAGTTATAGATTCATCAATGTTTTATATTAACCTTACAGGCGTAGCAAGGCAGAACAATATATATTGAACATTTTAGAAATTGAGATAGAGGACCTACGAGAAAGAGAGAGGGTGGGAGAGAGATAGAGGGCGAGAGAGAGACAAGGAGAGAGCTCCATTACCCTCTTGGTTAATTAGAAAAACAGAATTATCTATCTCACTATAGCCAGAGCAAGTCACGCCTGGTTAGACTTCATTCATTGTGACAAACTAAGAGAAAGACATATCACTCTGATGTGTGTGTTTCTCTGCCTTTATTTATCTATTTCATATGCTTAAATTCCTCGTCAATGAAGCTGACAGTAAATAATCATTAAGACCATTAAATGATCATAGCTGACATTGTAGTACAGCTCTCTCAATCTGCTGCTGATCCAAGGGGATTCCCTAACGTTCTCCCAGTACTGTCTACCCAAATTAGGTTATCTTCTATTGCATCTAATATGCTACGGTTATAACGGGGTTATAAATGATGAGGCCGTCAGGCTCTTATAATGCCCTTACTACTGAATAGTGTATTTTCCAGGTGCGTAGAAGTCAAAATAAGAATACTGGAAGAGATGAAGACCCGCACACTATCGAAAAAAGGAATACATCCAAAACTAAGACTTGAATGAAAAATGAAGATGTTTATTATAACATCATGGCTCCCCAAAAAATCATAACAAAGTGCATAAATAAAATGTGAACAAAAAAAATAAAACGTTTCGTCCTCAGGCCATCCTCAGTGTAAAGTTGTCGGCACACACACACACACACACACACACACACACACACCACCCCACATTCCACACAAATCAAACCAGCACAGGACCTTTGTTCATATTTTTCTTGCGATGTCCCCAATCTAGAAAACATCTCAACCCAGAAACCTGGATGCAGGGAGTGATCTTGGGTGTCCATTCAATAACCTTATCACTTCTATCATGTGATTCTCCCTCCCTCCATGTGTTAGCCCTGATACAGGGGTCTGGATGGGACTCCTGAGACTGATAATAACGCTCCTTACATGAATCAGGTGTTAGCTGGGACAGCCATGGCCCTAGTGGAAGGTGTATTACTGTAGCTATTGAAGAACTCCTCAGTAGATGACATTCATAAAGGCCTATAAGCCACTGACCTCTTGGATTCCAAGGTTCTACAGATTTCAGTTCAGATAGTGCTGATTGTTCAGTACTGTATGCCATCACTGTTGGTATTAGCTTGCATGAGGATTAGGCATGCGTGTGTCTCTGTATGTGCGCATTTGTTTCTGTGTGTGTGTGTGTGTGTGTGTGTGTATGTGTGTGTGTGTGTGGTGGAGGGTTTTAGATCAAACAGCATGCAACATGGCCTCCTCCGCCACACATCTTGGGGTCGGTTTTGATTCTGGTTTATTTGATTCTTGATGCTTGTCTCTCCTGACAGATGTCTGTGGGCAAGCTAGTTAAGAAAAATGTTGATTACAGTCTCAGTTTGTGTGGCATGGTGTTGAAGAGAGCGAAGTTGTTTGCGTATTCATTAGAGAGAGAAAGTGTATGTGTGTGTTTCTGTCTGATCGTGTATGTGTGTGTGTGTGTGTGTGTTTCTGAGTGTGTGTGTGTTTCATAGCTTTTGGCAGGCTCTGCCAGCATGTGGGTAAAGTCCCCATCAGTGCATCTGGAGGGCCATGCCCGCTCACTGGATGGTACCAGAGCGAATAATGTAACCTATGGTGGCCTGAATTGGTTCCCAATCAGAGACAGCTGTTTATCGTTGTCTCTGATTGGGGATCCTATTTAGGTTGTCATTTCCATTTTGGTTTTGTGGGTTATTGTCTATGTGTAGTTGCCTGTCAGCACTCGTGTTATATAGCTTCATGTTCGTTTTGTTTCTTTGTTATTTTGTTTAGTGTTTTTCCTTCGTTAAAATAAAAAATGTATGCTTATCACGCTGCTCCTTGGTCTCCTCGTTAAGACGAAGGTGACAGAATAACCCACCATAACAGGACCAAGGAGCGTGAAAAGGAGGAGCAGACGTTATGGACTTGGGAGGAGATTTTGGACAGAAAAAGATCCTGGACACGGGAGGAAATACTAGATGGAGCAGGACCCTGGACCCAGCCTGGGGAGTATCGCCGTTCTATGGAGGAGAAATACTGGAGAATAGAGGAATGGCGACAATATGAGGGTACACGACTAGCACGGAAGCCCGAGAGGCAGCCCCAATAATCTTTTTTTTGGGGGGGGGCACACGAGGAGATTGGCTGAGTCAGGTAGGAGACCTGAGCCAACTCCTCGTGCTTACCGTGGGGAGTGCTATTCTAGCCCGGTGCGCTCTATTCCAGCTCCTCGCATTTGCCGGACTAGAAAGGGCATCCAGCAGGACTTATTGAGCCAGCTCTATGTTCTGGATCTCCAATGCGTCTCCACTGTCCAGTGTATCCTGTGCACCCTGAGGTGCGTGTCACCAGCCCAGTACCACCAGTGCCAACACCACACACCAGGCTTCCTGTGCGCATCCAGGGTCCAGTACGCCCTGTTCCTCCTCCCCGCACTCGCCCTGAGGTGCGTGTCTCCAGCCCGGTACCACCAGTTCTGGCACCACGCACCAGGCCTACAGTGCACCTCAGCAGTCCAGAGTGTCCGGCTACAGTACCCAGTCCAGAGCGTCCGGTAACAGTACCCAGTCCAGAGCGTCTGGCTACAGTACCCAGTCCAGAGCGTCCGGCTACAGTACCCAGTCCAGAGCGTCTGGCTACAGTACCCAGTCCAGAGCGTCTGGCTACAGTACCCAGTCCAGAGCGTCCTGCGACAGTACCCAGTCCAGAGCGTCTGGCTACAGTACCCAGTCCAGAGCGTCTGGCTACAGTACCCAGTCCAGAGCGTCCGGCTACAGTACCCAGTCCAGAGCGTCCTGCTACAGTACCCAGTCCAGAGCGTCTGGCTACAGTACCCAGTCCAGAGCGTCCGGCTACAGTACCCAGTCCAGAGCGTCTGGCTACAGTACCCAGTCCAGAGCGTCCGGCTACAGTACCCAGTCCAGAGCGTCTGGCTACAGTACCCAGTCCAGAGCGTCCGGCGACAGTACCCAGTCCAGAGCGTCTGGCTACAGTACCCAGTCCAGAGCGTCCGGCGACAGTACCCAGTCCAGAGCGTCCGGCAACAGTACCCAGTCCAGAGTGTCCGACGACAGTACCCAGTCCAGAGCGTCCGGCTACAGTACCCAGTCCAGAGCGTCCGGCAACAGTACCCAGTCCAGAGTGTCCGGCGACAGTACCCAGTCCAGAGCGTCCGGCGATGATCCACGCAGCGAGGATTTGCAGCCCGGGACCTACAGCGAGGATCCGCAGTCCAGAGCCTCCGACGATGATCCATGGGTCTGTGCTACAAGAGCGGACTCAGAGTAAAGAAGTGGGGCGGCGTCCAGAACCAGAGCCACCACCAAGGTTAGATGCCCACCCAGACCCACCCATATAGGTTTAGGTTTGCGGCCGGGAGTCTGCACCTTTGGGGGGGGGGGGGGGGGGGGGGGGGGGTGGACTTTCACGCCCTGAGCTCAGTTATCTTTGTTTTCTTTATTATTTTGATTAGGTCAGGGTGTGACGAGGGTGGTATGTGTGTTTTCGTCTTCTCTAGGGTTTTTTGTACATCTATGGGGTTTTGGTATTGTCTAGGTAAATGTAGGTCTATGGTGGCCTGAATTGGTTCCCAATCAGAGACAGCTGTTTATCGTTGTCTCTGATTGGGGATCCTATTTAGGTTGCCATTTCCATTTTGGTTTTGTGGGTTATTGTCTATGTGTAGTTGCCTGTCAGCACTCGTATTATATAGCTTCACTTTCGTTTCTTTGTTTAGTTTGTAGTTTGAATTTCGCGCTCTGCAATTTCACCCTGGCCATTTTGGCCAGGTGGGATGCTACCGTCTGTCCCACCTGCCCATAAGAAGTTTTAAGATGGCGAGGAAGGCACTTTCAAAGAATGACCAGGCATCCTCTACTGATGGGGTGAGGTCAATATCCTTCCAGGATACCTGGCCCAGGTCGATTAGAAAGGCCTGCTCGCTGAAGTGTTTTAGGGAGCGTTTGACAGTGATGAGGGGTGGTCGTTTGACCGCAGACCCATTACGGATGCAGGCAATGAGGCAGTGATCGCTGAGATCTTGGTTGAAAACAGCAGAGGTGTATTTGGAGGGCAGGTTGGTTAGAATGATATCTATGAGGGTGCCCGTGTTTACCGATTTGGGGTTGTAGGTTGTACCTGGTGGATTCATTGATAATTTGTGTGAGATTGAGGGCATCAAGCATAGATTGTAGGATGGCCGAGGTGTTAAGCATATCCCAGTTTAGGTCACCTAGCAGCACGAGCTCTGAAGATAGATGGAGGTCAATCAGTTCACATATGGTGTCCAGGGCACAGCTGGGGGCAGAGGGTGGTCTATAGCAAGAGGCAACGGTGAGAGACTTGTTTCTGGAAAGGTGGATTTTTAAAGGTAGAAGCTCGAATTGTTTGGGTACAGACCTGCAATGTAAGACAAAACTCTGCAGGCTATCTTTGCAGTAGATTGCAACACCGCCCACTTTGGCCGTTCTATCTTGTCGGAAAATTTTATAATTAGGGGATGGAAATTTCTGGGTTTTTGGTGGTCTTCCTGAGCCAGGATTCAGACACGGCTAGGACATCCGGGTTGGCAGAGTGTGCTAGGGCAGTGAATAAAACAAACTTAGGGAGGAGGCTTATAATATTAACATGCATGAAACCAAGGCTTTTACGGTTACAGAAGTCAACAAATGATAGCGCCTGGGGAATGGGAGTGGAGCTAGGCACTGCAGGGCCTGGATTAACCTCCACATCATCAGAGGAATAGAGATCTGCTCGTCTAGTACGTTCAGAACAGAGAGTAAAAGGAGCAGATTTCTGGGCACGGTTGAGTAGATTCAAGGCATAATGTACAGACAAAGGTATGGTAGGATGTGAATACAGGTAAACCTGTGCATAGAGTGACGATGAAAGAGATATTGTCTCTAGAATATCATTTTAACCAGGTGATGTCACCGTATGTGTGGTACGTGAAAATAAGGCGTATTGAGCAGGGCTAGAGGCTCTACAGTGAAATAAGGCAATAATTACTAACCAAAACAGCAATGAACAAGGCATATTGATGTTAGCGAGAGGCATGCGTAGCCGAGTGATCATAGGTGTCCAGTGAGTGGCTTCAGGCAGCTAGCGGGCTGGGGCTAGCAGGCTAGCAGAAGGGCCTTGGAGGGACGTTGCGACGGAAGAAAGTCTGGTCTGGCACTCTCGTGATATTACGTCGGCAGACGGATCAGCAGGGCTCCGTGTGGTCAACCAGGCCAATTGGAAAAATAGGTATAGTGGCCAAAGAATTTGTCCAATGGGCCTCTTAAGCTAAGAGTCCGATGTGCTCTGGACAACTATTGGGCCATGGCTAGCAGGCTAGCGGATGGGCATTCAGGGGACGACGCAATGACGGAGCCAGTTGAGAAAACCCCCTCAGGCGAATCACGACGGTGGTCCAGTCGTGATGGGTCCAGACCTCTTTGGCTAGCCAGGAGATGGGCCTAGCAGATGGAGCTCCAGGCTAATTGGTTCTTGCTTTGGGACAGAGACGTTAGCCAGGAGTGGCCACTCGGATAGCAGCTAGCTAGCTGCAATGATCCAGGTCGAAAAAAAAAGGTTCAGAGCTTGTGGTACAAATCCGGAGATATGGAGAAAAATAAGCTCTGGTTTGAGTCGCACTGTGCAGACTGGCGAGAGTTGTCCGTGCTAGTGGTAGCTGATGACCACTAGCAGTGGCTAGCTGACTACTAGCTAATAGCTAGTTAGCTGGCTAGCTTCTGTTGGGATTCCGGTTCAGAAGATGGATGAGCAGGTTTCCGTGTGGTTAACCAGGCCAATTGGCAAACTAGGTATAGTGGCCAAAGAATTTTAAGCTCTAGACAGCTAGCGGGCCGCAGCTAGCTAGTAGCCAGTTAGCTGGCTAGCTATTTAAAAAAAAATATATATAATATGTTTATTATTTTCCAATACAAAATAAATTTAACAAGACAGCAATACAAACATTGCCATTCATTGTACTGTTGAACGGGATGGCCAATTTAGAGAACAAAACAAAACTTAACTCAGACATACACAAAATAAAAATAAATCCTATTAGGTGGTACATGTATAAGAAGACAGCATATAGTCATTACAAGCAGTGTAGTTAAGCCCCCCAAAAATATTGAGTGGAGTACAGCACAGAGTAGCAGCAGATCGTCAACCCAGTTATGATGCGGGACTAGACCATTTATCCAGTATCGGCTGCCATATTTTGTAAAACAAAAAAACATACATTCCCTAAATCCCATAACCACATTTCAAAGGTAGGTACAGTCTCCAATTTCCAAAATTGCAATATGAGGCTTTTGGCTAATAGAGTACAAAGAGAGACAGCCTCCCCTCCTGGTTATTCCCATCAACTGTACCAAACAGAGTGATCAATGGGTCTGGGGCTAGAACTCTATCGAAGGCTTTAGATAAGTCATCAAAAATGAGAGCCTAGTAAGCATGTAACTTAGGACATGTCCAGAATAAGTGGGTCAACGTCCCCTCATCCTGCTTGCACCTCTCACACAGTGGTGAGGTGTCCGGGAATATTTTATGCAGTTTCACTTTTGAGTAATGTGACCTGTGTATCACCTTAAACTGTATAAGGTTGTGTCTGGCACTCACTGAACTGTGGTTTATATTCCTGAGAGCTTCTACCCAGTCCTCATCTGAGATTTCTGAACCAAGTTCTTGTTCCCAAGCCCTTTTAATAGTGTCTGTGGATACCTCTATGTGGGCCTGTAGCACATCATACAGTCTAGAGACCGACCCTTTTGAATGGTATGCGTCTAAGCCCAAGGTCGCCGACCTGTAGACATATTGTCGAGATTCAGCACCATGGACAGAGGAGAGTGGTCCGCAATTAGAATAGGGTGATAGGTAACAGACGCAGCTGCTGAAATGAGTTGCGAGTCCAACAAAAAATAGTCAATTCTGGAACATGATTTATGAACTGATGAAAAGAAAGAATAATCCCTATCTGTTGGGTGCGTCAGCTGACTATCTACAGTTCCAGCTGTCTATCTACAGTTCCAGCTGACTATCTACAGTTCCAGCTGACTATCTACAGTTCCAGCTGACTATCTACAGTTCCAGCTGACTATCTACAGTTCTAGCTGACTATCTACAGTTCCAGCTGACTATCTTGATTCCACCTGGTCTACTCTGTGCTCGGTCACTATGTGGCATTTCTTATTTTAGAGCAAATTTTTGCTGTCAGACAAAGCCCAAAAGATAAACGTCCCGCCATGCGGGAACTTGTCATGCAACCTGTGTTAATACATGTGAACATAAAACACAGACCCCATCTCCCCTCCCGTCCCTTTACTGAGTGACTTCCCCAAACGAAGCACTCCTTGTGTCACGTCCTGACCTTAGTTCCTTTTTTATGTTTCGATTTTGGTTTGGTCAAGGCGTGAGTTGCGGTGGGCATTCTATGTTTTGTTCTATGTTTTGTATTTCTGTGTTTGGCCTGGTATGGTTCCCAATCAGAGGCAGCTGTCTATCGTTGTCTCTGATTGAGAACCATACTTAGGTAGCCTGTTCCCACCTGTGTTTGTGGGTAGTTGTTTTCTGTTTTGTGTATTGCACCTTGCAGAACTGTTCGTTTGTTGTTCTTGTTCAAGTGTTTGTATTTATTAAACGCATTATGAATACTTACCACGCTGCACCTTGGTCCTCTTCTCCTTCTCCCGACGACAATCGTTACACCTTGACTAACACACAAACCTTCGGGTGTCGAGACATACAGCTTGAACTAACTCGTCATCTATAGATGCTCCGCATATAAACTAATATTAAATAACACTTAACTCTGACCTTAGGGGGTGAGTGGTGCTAAAACATGATAGGCTAAATAATGCTATATAAGCCACAACATCTCAACCATCATATAAGTCCCAAATTCAAACACATTCCTGGCCTGTATTTGGTCATTTGGCCGGTTGACACAGCCGTTCTGTATCCTCAGCCAGGGAACTTGCTTGACAAGAACAGATCGGCCTCTTTTGGGTTGTCAAACGTATGCGTTGATCCCTCGACTGTCACCTTAAACCGGGCTGGGAAGAGGAATCCATATCGCACGTTGGGCCGCCCTGCATTTGTTGCGTACCTCATCATACTCTTTCCGTTGGTTCCTCACCTCCAAGGTAAGATCTGGGTAGAAAGACACCCTGGCTCCATTGTAGTTAAGGGGGAACTTTTGACTAGCCAGCTTGAGGATGAGATCCCTGATCTGGGGATAGTGCAGCTGTGCAATGAATCAAATCAAATGTATTTATAAAGCCCTTCTTACATCAGCTGATATATCAAAGTGCTGTATAGAAACCCAGACTAAAACCCCAAACAGCAAGTAATGCAGGTGTAGAAGCACGGTGGCTAGGAAAAACTCCCTAGAAAGGCCAACACCTAGGAAGAAACCTAGTGAGAAACCAGGCTATGAGGGGTGGCCAGTCCTCTTCTGACTGTGCTGGGTGGAGATTATAACAGAACATGGCCAAGATGTTAAAATGTTCAGAAATGACCACCATGGTCAAATAATAATAATCACAGTAGTTGTCGAGGGTGCAACAAGTCAGCACCTCAGGAGTAAATATCAGTTGGCTTTTCATAGCCGATCATTGAGAGCATCTCTACCGCTCCTGCTGTCTCTAGAGAGTTGAAAACAGCAGGTCTGGGACAGGTAGCACGTCCGGTGAACAGGTCAGGGTTCCATAGCCGCAGGCATAACAGTTGAAACTGGAGCAGCAGCACAGCCAGGTGGACTGGGGACTGCAAGGAGTCATCATGCCAGGTAGTCCTGAGGCATGGTCCTAGGGTTCAGGTCATCAGAGAGAGGGAAAGAAAGAGAGAAAGAGAATTAGAGAGAGCATACTTAAATTCACACAGGACACCGGATAAGAAAGGAGAAGTACTCCAGATTTAACAGACTGACCCTAGCCCCCCGACACATAAACTACTGCAGCATAAATACTGGAGGCTGAGACAGGAGGGGTCAGGAGACACTGTGGCCCCATCCGATGATACCCCCGGACAGGGACAAACAGGCAGGATATAACCCCACCCACTTTGCCAAAGCACAGCCCCCACACCACAAGAGAGATATCTTCAACCACCAACTTAACCATCCCGAGATAAGGCCGAGTATAGCCCACAAAGATCTCCGCCACGGCACAACCCAAGGGGGGCTCCAACCCAGCCGACTTCCCGAATGGCCTAGCGCCTAGCGCCCTTGGCCGGCTTCGTTGCCTGTGATCTGTGTGCGTGGTCGATCATTAGGGCCGTTTTGAAGTGTTCACTCACCAGCAATGCCGTATCAGCTCCAGGACGAATTCAGTAGGTTTCCCTTTTTCAGTGTCCTCCTGGATCCCAAATATTCGGATGTTCTGGCATCTTGAATGCGACTCAAGCATTTCCAATCGGGCTTTCAGGGTTTTGTTGCCTTTTCCCTTTGTCATATTGCAAGGCAATGTTTGAAGTTATAGGTTGTGAGAGGTTAAGATAAATATTCATTTGTTTCAAAATGGAGCAGAGCTCTAGCAAAGCACGTCTACTCCATAGCACGCTCTCTAGCGTCCTCATCCTGGCTAGCTTTTGATGGGGGTTCCGGGTTCTTAAGTATAAAAATAGCAGATCCGTACCACATTGGGTGAGGCGGGTTGCAGGAGAGTACAGCGCCTTGCGAAAGTATTCGGCCCCCTTGAACTTTGTGACCTTTTGCCACATTTCAGGCTTCAAACATAAAGATATAAAACTGTATTTTTTGTGAAGAATCAACAACAAGTGGGACACAATCATGAAGTGGAACGACATTTATTGGATATTTCAAACTTTTTTAACAAATCAAAAACTGAAAAATTGGGCGTGCAAAATTATTCAGCCCCCTTAAGTTAATACTTTGTAGCGCCACCTTTTGCTGCGATTACAGCTGTAAGTCGCTTGGGGTATGTCTCTATCAGTTTTGCACATCGAGAGACTGAATTTTTTCCCATTCCTCCTTGCAAAACAGCTCGAGCTCAGTGAGGTTGGATGGAGAGCATTTGTGAACAGCAGTTTTCAGTTCTTTCCACAGATTCTCGATTGGATTCAGGTCTGGACTTTGACTTGGCCATTCTAACACCTGGATATGTTTATTTTTGAACCATTCCATTGTAGATTTTGCTTTATGTTTTGGATCATTGTCTTGTTGGAAGAGAAATCTCCGTCCCAGTCTCAGGTCTTTTGCAGACTCCATCAGGTTTTCTTCCAGAATGGTCCTGTATTTGGCTCCATCCATCTTCCCATGAATTTTAACCATCTTCCCTGTCCCTGCTGAAGAAAAGCAGGCCCAAACCATGATGCTGCCACCACCATGTTTGACAGTGGGGATGGTGTGTTCAGTGTGATGAGCTGTGTTGCTTTTACGCCAAACATAACGTTTTGCATTGTTGCCAAAAAGTTCAATTTTGGTTTCATCTGACCAGAGCACCTTCTTCCACATGTATGGTGTGTCTCCCAGGTGGCTTGTGGCAAACTTTAAACGACACTTCTTATGGATATCTTTAAGAAATGGCTTTCTTCTTGCCACTCTTCCATAAAGGCCAGATTTGTGCAATATATGACTGATTGTTGTCCTATGGACAGAGTCTCCCACCTCAGCTGTAGATCTCTGCAGTTCATCCAGAGTGATCATGGGCCTCTTGGCTGCATCTCTGATCAGTCTTCTCCTTGTATGAGCTGAAAGTTTAGAGGGACGGCCAGGTCTTGGTAGATTTGCAGTGGTCTGATACTCCTTCCATTTCAATATTATCGCTTGCACAGTACTCCTTGGGATGTTTAAAGTTTAATTTTTGTATCCAAATCCGGCTTTAAACTTCTTCACAACAGTATCTCGGACCTGCCTGGTGTGTTCCTTGTTCTTCATGATGCTCTCTGCGCTTTTAACGGACCTCTGAGACTATCACAGTGTAGGTGCATTTATACGGAGACTTGATTACACACAGGTGGATTGTATTTATCATCATTAGTCATTTAGGTCAACATTGGATCATTCAGAGATCCTCACTGAACTTCTGGAGAGAGTTTGCTGCACTGAAAGTAAAGGGACTGAGGCACTGTATATTCAGTCCATAGATGGAAAGTGATATTAAAATATATACAAAAAAAAAACTATGTTTACACGGGACAGGAAGGGACAAGACAAAAACACGTCCGACTGCTACACCATCTTGGAATCAAGATCAAGATCCATCATTGATCCATCGTGATTTATATATATTTTCACACTATGAGGTTGGATAAATACTGTAAAATTGTGGAAATGATGATAATGCCCTTTCAGTGTAAGAGCTGTTTGAAAAGATGTTTAGGCCTTCCATGGTGACATCCCCATGCAGTAAGTAGTGAGTTAACAAACCAACAAAAAAGTGGGTTCTCAACCTTTCTGCCAATTACAGCTAGTTTCCACTTTCCCCTCCCCACTCAGACCACTCCCAGACAGTCTTAGCAAAATTCTTGCTTGAGAAATTGCCCTTTGCTAAGAATATATTTTTGTTTATTTTGACTATTTTAACGGAAAACAATCACAGTAAAGTATTTAATTATTAACTAGAAATTATTTGATATTGAGATAAAAATGGCTGCATTGGATCAGTGAGCTAGTTTAGGTAGTTTAGTGTCTTTACTGAGAGTACTGTCATAACTCTCCTGTGATGATCTGAAGGATCAGGTTACAGAGGGTCTGCTCTACAGCGTGCTCTCTCTCGCAGAGAGGGAGAGCGGGAAGTCGGCTGTTTTATGGTGGTTGTAAAATATGCTGCCTCTATGCTCTGTAGTGTTCAAGGTTGGAATATAAACTGTGGAACACAGAGAGACACTTGGACATCAAAAGTTTGAATCATTTTTGAGAATGTGGGAGTGGTCCCTGGACACTTAAGGGACAGTCATGTCGAGTGTGTTTCATTTGGTGATCTCATGAAGGACAGGAAACACACATTACTGTGTCTCTGGTTGTGTCCACTTCTCCATTATGGGGTTTACATCTAAATGTTGTGAAACGTATATGATTACATAAGAAACTATTTGTGAAAAGATTAAATGTGGTGTTAGTCTTCTAAATGAGAGTGTCGTGTCTTTGGCTATGCCGGATTAATTGCTATGACATGCTATTCTATAAAATACGTTCTCCGTAATTAATATCACCTGATTGAGCTAATCAGGTAAATGTAATTAACTAGAGAGTCGGGCACCACAAAATAATATTTATAGAGCTGTTATCTTCCGAATAAACTCTTAAAGATTTAGCAAGAATCCTGGCTAACAAGTTGAATCAGCAATACAAAACTGGGTTTAATTATTTATTTACTAAATACCTAACTAATCACACAGAATAACATATACAAATAATTAATTATACCGGGATAATTCTTTACTTCATAGGAAACGTCCCTAGCGGGCGGAACAGATATGACAGCTTGTTACACAAAGGAAAAAGGGCTGGGTTTGAGTGAAAGAGCGGGAAGACTGAGGAACAATGGGAAGAAGCTGTGCTATCGTAAATACAGTATCTTATGCATTCTAAATTACTGCCCATTTGAAAAAGGAAAATGCAATAAATATTTACTCTGAGCTGCGCTTCAGTAGGTTGGTGGTAGATGGAAGGTCGTGTTGCCAAACCAAGTCTTTGTCCTTTGAAGAATGTCTCTGGTGGTCACTTGAATAAGTTGTAGTAACCTCGTTGTGTGGTAGAACGCCGTTGTGTGGTAGATGGGATACTCTGTCTGTTCCTTCCTAACCTGCGTTTGCAGCTGCGGTCGCTACCTCAACGGCTAGGAGGTATCACTTCTGTCGTGAATAAGAGTTCAAAGTTCATACCATTTGCAACCAAAGCTCATGCGGATGTTGGCTCCGTTCTGTAGTCTTATCTGAACCATTCTGACATAGGATCGTCATCCTACCTCATCGGAACAGAAAGTTATATTGTAGTCAAGAGCTTATATAGGAAGGAAGAGGAGGGTGTGTTTGAAAAGTTGTATAGCCTTCACAGGGGAGGGCCAATGATTGAGCAGCCCTATCTTATGAAAATCAAAATCTCACATTTTAGAAGCTAAAATCACATTTCATCCCATCACAAATAATTTCATATTCAAACATTTAAATTGAACAACAATTCCATGTGAATCTGATAACTCTGATGTATAGACTTTCCACTGTAGAGTTTATGTCATCTTACCATTGATGAGAATGTCTCAGATGACAACCGAACTGACATCATATTCATTAAGTACCACCGCATATGTTCAATTGTTTGGATTACCAGGATATAGTTAATTTCACCCCACATACTAATGTTCCCAGAATCTTTATGTTAACCAAGGTTTTTTTAAATGTAACCTCAGTAGGTTAGAGAAAAGAAAAGGGGGGAAGAGGTATTTATGACGGTCATAAACCTATCCCCCAGGCCAACATCATGACAAGAGTATGGATTTTCATATAAAGTTTAACTAGTCAGTGGCCACGCCCCTGAGTACAGACATTTATATTGGCTTCAAGGAACGCCCCTTCTTCCACAGAGTATAAATCTACCCTTGACAAAATGTACATTTTGTGCCAAATAGACCCACAGTAAGCCGGGTGTCTCGAATGGTTAAGAAGATGAGAAAACATGAAGCGGTAGCTACATGTTGAAATGGTTGGAAACTCTACAAGAATAAAAAATGCAAGGACGAGGTCTCCACGTTGAAATGGCTAAGAAATCCATGAACTAAAGAACAATTATTCAGACTGCAGCTGTTTAAATACGTTAGTCTGGTAAACGCTTCCGATCTAAGAACATTTCCGAATGGTACTCTGAAGTACCCATTCTAACAACCTTTGATCTCTGGTGGACAAACCAGAGGCTCTCTGTCGACGGACTATACAGCAGACGGATTGGCAACCGCAGAGAGGGATAACAAAGGCAGACACTCGTAAATATATAAATTGCAATTTCTTTTCAAATGAGCGGTTGTTCATGATCAAAATATTAGCCATTTCTATGTATGTAGTGAATCCACTCTGAGTTTCCCACTCTTGAACTACCCCACCCATTTCCTTTGTCTATCAAGCCATCATATCTTTCCTATCATGATAGTAACCAATGTATGACCTATGTGTGTGTGTATGTAATTCTGTGATTGATTAAGTTAGTAAATAAATAATTGAGACAATTTGTATATCGCTGATTCATGATTCTATGCTAGGGTTTGTGCAGACGTTCAGTAATGAGACTGATGAGGTAAAATGAATTAATAACAACTGTTTTGATAAGATATGAAAATATCTGAATAGTTATATTCTGAAATTGACACTCTATAAACAACCTTTTTCCCTGGTGCCCTGACTTCCTAGTTAATTAAAGTTGCATGATTAGTTTAATTGCATAATTAAATTACACATAGAGTATTGATTTCATAATATACAGTCGTCACATTTAATTATAATCAACGACACGACAGTGCACTATAGGGCAGAGGGAGCCAGTCTCTCCACTACTACTACTACTACCACACGCGCGCACACACACACACACACACACACACACACAAACACACACACACACACACACACACACACACACACACACACACACACACACACACACACACACACACACACACCCACACCCACGCACACGCACACGCACAGGCACAGGCACAGGCACATACACACAGGAACACACACGCACAGCCATAGTCTAAATCTGCCACTCCACAGGCGAGGGCCCCTACGATTTCAGAGAGCTTTTTATTAATTTGTCAATGAGTGTGTGTGTGTGTGTGTGTGTGTGTGTGTGTGTGTGTGTGTGTGTGTGTGTGTGTGTGTGTGTGTGTGTGTGTGTGTGTGTGTGTGTGCGTGCGTGCGTGCGTGCGTGTGTGTGTGTGTGTTGTTTGTGTCAAGCATGTGTTTCCATGAAAAATCACAAAGGGGCGCCATTGGGTTACTAAATGCCCACTGTTGCCATTCTTCAACTGCTATGTATCCGTTGCACCATTAGGGGGTGGCAGAGTCTCATTCTAGACGATGGGGGAGGAGGGAGACAGAGAGGCGAGAGAGAGTCGGATGACAGACACTAATAACAAAATAGTCTGGTACTCGACTATCTATTACATGTGTTTGCTCAATGTGTAGCTTACTGTTCTCCCTTTTTCCTGACACTCCTTTGTCTCAGTTAGGCCCTATGTCAGAGTCAGCTGATTGGAACAAAAGACTACACTGTTCTTGTACACCTGTGCATTTATGGTATGGTTTGTGTTCCCCTAGTCTTGTCAGTAAGGCGTGTGACCTCATAGGCCTGCTCGACTTGCCCTAACCTACAGGCTTAGGCTATTATTATACTTCTTATTTATCTCTTAAACGTATTGTCTATAATTCTAAGGAGTATAGATATTTCAATCGAGAACCGGCATTCTTAATGTATTTGGGATACATTTTATAGACCACTGTTATGTTCAAGCTGTAGGCTACTTTCTTTTATTCAAAGTTGAACGTTATTTATTACTTTTCTGACGAGAACGAACATACTGCATTAAAGATCGAAAAAGTAGCCTAGAGAAAAACAAGAGATAGAAATAGTACGTTTCCTAGTTGGCGGCAACATATTCACCCTTTCAGACAGTTTAAATAATTTGCTTGAACACATAGTGTTGTAGTCTGTTTGATTGATCGCCTCTGTCATTGCACAGTGAGAAATTATGATCATTGAAACCATTGACATAATAATGAAACTGCTGACAGAAAGCTCGTTCCCGCGTCTGGCTTTCTCGCGGGCGTCGCGGAGTAGCTGTTACCTGAATTGCACCTGCAGGCGTCACATTCATTTGTCACACACATACCCACATTCACACACGGTTCCAGTGAGCGCGCATCTCTCTCACACACACTCTCCACTCGATAGAAATCGGATTCCACGGATGTATCGCGGATGACTCCGGCGAATCGTTGTTAACGTGCGCGCCTCCCACATATTAGGTCGGCTCACACCTTCTCTTCCGTGACTTTGATGGGGACTTGGACAACAGGGAGGGAAAATGCCTGTGATGAAAGGATTACTTGCGCCACAGAACACGTTTCTGGACACCATAGCCACACGGTTTGACGGCACGCGTAAGTTTGTTCTCTTTCTCTTTGATGCTTAATGGGACCTTAACCTATATCCTGTTAAGCTATTCGTTCAGTTCCAGCCCGTTTGTTGCACTTGCTTTCTAAGATTTAGATTTATGGATATTGCTAAATCAATTGGTAGGAATGCGGCTTTTAGTCATAATTTGTATATTTCTTCCAAAACAGCCAGTGAAATCAAATCACAAAGTAACAGTAGAGCAAGTTCATTTAGGTAGGATATATTTTGAAAAGTAATTTTTCTCTTCAAATGGAATAGCCTATGTTTGGTTGCTCATGGTGCCCAGGGCTATATGCTATATCTGTGGTCTATGCTATAGCCTAGTTAAAAGACTTGTTCAATTTGTTGGCATTTGTTGGCACAGCGCTAACCTATTGGTCGACTCGCTCTGCAAAGTTCAGCACCACGGACAGTGAATCACCCTCACTAGAATTTCTCAATTTTTACATTTTGTATTTCACCTTTATTTAACCAGGTAGGCTAGTTGAGAACAAATTCTCATTTACAACTGCGACCTGGCCAAGATAAAGCAAAGTATTGCGACACAAACAACAACACAGAGTTACGCATGGAATTAACAGTTTCTGACGCGCACCCACTCAAGTGCTCCTAAACAACAATAATTTAAGGTTACAGCAAGTTAACAAATATCCTTGTTCCAATATGACACATTTTACCAACAGTCATTAATCCTTACACAAAAACAGTTGTGATAGTGATATATTCAGACAAACACATGAAGTAAAATGAACATTTCTTATTTCTGCTCTCTGACTGCCAAGTCCCGCGGTGAAGCTCTGACAGTAGCAGTCGCATCTATCCAAATGAATTAATTGGTCGGCGGCACTTACAGTAGGTGGGTTCGCTTCCCCAGGCAGAGGCACACGCATGGCTCTTTAGAACGGCCGCTTTCTCTCTTTCTCTCGAAAAGCAACTCATTTGCAGTCACGGACCAGGGTGTTGATATAACCAACCTTTGTCTCTGAGAAGTCTGTTAGTTTAGAGTGCAGTTTAATGTTGCTTGTTCTACTGCATTAACCCTACAATTAGGCTGGGCCAGAAGTCGCCTGGTCCCAGATATGTTTCTGCTCTTGCCATCTCCTTATGGAATTGTCATACCATGTCATATTCGGACAAGGAGATAGCGCTCACTTTGGGTAGCCTAGACTAACAGGGTTAGGCCTATACTGCTGGCATATTTATTATTATTTAGTGTGTCTCAGCATTGCTCATTTCAAGTCACCCTAATAATAACACTCAATCTTAACTGATTTACAATCTTCTTCAGTGGTGCCTCCCACTTTGTCTTATTGTAATCGGTCAAAACCAGACAGGCTTATATAGGTAGCTTGCCACGGTATGTCTCCTTTTCCTGGAAGGAACAAGCTGTTTTTCATTACTCTACTTCTGCTGTGTGAGTTGATAAATTACTCTAACTCTTATGGCGTTACCGCGGACTACAATCGTCCATACCACTTTATTCCAGACTTCATAAACAACTGGCCGGACGATTGAGTGTCACACCATGCTGCAGATATGGAGGGTAGGATAGATTTGAAGCTGTTTCGGAGGGACAGCAGGTAGCTCCGTCCATGTCCCAAACGTCACCCTGTTCCCTTATTATACTGCACTATAAAGGGAATAGGGTGCCATTTGGGACGCACCCAATCCCACATCTTAATGGTCCCGCTATGGAATTGAGGCTTAATAACCAATACAGTACTGCAGTGAGCTTCACTACAGCACCCCAATGAATACACCAATGTCCTTGAGCGGCAGCATCCAGGAACCTGGTATTAACAGGGGTTCGAACTGAACGGGGGAAAAATGGAAGTAGTGGAGCCTGACCAGACAAATTGGGTCTGGTGGCTGGTGCCCTGGTCTGACCAGAGATGTGGGCCCAGATGAACAGGAAGAGGAAAGAACTGTCAACTGTCTGACATTGTTTGGATTGGCCCCTATAGAGGTCTTCATTGAAAATAATGGACTCAACCTTGTAACGATATGCGACAGGACAGGTGTCCCCTACAGGTTCTACTAAGTGTCCTCAGACTGTATGTAAACTGGTTTACACCTGGGGCTGCAGAAGATACTTGGTAAACATTGTTGTTTTCATGTCAAGACTTCCAGTTGACTCTAATAGTTCAAACTTCAGTTTGTTGATTTTGAGACAAAACCTGCCAACTGACTATCTGACTCAGGATCTGAAATAACCACACGTGCGTGTGTGTGTGTGTGTGTGTGTGTGTGTGAGCACACAAAATTGGAACCGGGGGACATTGAAAAGGCCATCTCATGAATAGAGCCCTCTCCATGGGTGCTAGTGCACGTCTAGCTGGTACATCATAAGAAAATATCAACGATCATGTGACATCATGATCATCCTCCAGTCAAGTTTTGGGATATGTTATGTCATTTCAGTTACAAGTCATTTCTCACTTTTGCAATGTGGAATACACTGACTCACATTCAGACCTAGCTTAAACATGGGAGACACTGTACAATAGGACTACACACTGTGTACAATATGACTACACACTGTGTACAATAGGCCTACACACTGTGTACAATAGGCCTACACACTGTGTACAATAGGCCTACACACTGTGTACAATATGACAACACACTGTGTACAATAGGCCTACACACTGTGTACAATATGACTACACACTGTGTACAATAGGCCAACACACTGTGTACAATATGACTACACACTATGTACAATAGGCCTACACACTGTGTACAATAGTGTCACGCCCTGACCGTAGAGAGCTTTTTATGTCTCTATTTTGGTTTGGTCAGGGTGTGATTTGGGTGGGCATTTTATGTCCTTTTTCTATGTTTTGTATTTCTTTGTTTTGGTCTGGTATGGTTCTCAATCAGGGACAGCTGTCTATCGTTGCCTCTGATTGGGAACCATACTTAGGTAGCTTTTTCCCACATGGGTTTTGTGGGTAGTTATTTTCTGTTTAGTCTCTGTTACCTGACAGAACTGTTCGCTTTTCGTTTTGTTACATTTGTTTGAGTGTTTCTTTGATGAATAAAATCATGAACACTTATCACGCTGCGCTTTGGTCCACTATTCCTTACGACGACGAGCGTTACAGAACTACCCACTACAAGCGGACCAAGCAGCGTGGTAGGGAGGAGCAGAGACGTCAGGACTCCTGGACATGGGAGGAGATACTGGACGGACAGGGACCCTGGAGACAGGCTGGGGAATATCACCGCCCACAAGAAGAACTGGAGGCAGCTAAAGCTGAGAGGCGGCGATATGAGGCAAGGCAGCGCAGCAGGCACGAGAGGCAGCCCCCAAAAACTTTTTTGGCGGAGTCAGGCAATAGACCTGAGCCAACTCCCCGTGCTTACCGGAAGCAGCGTGTTACTGGTCAGACACCGTGTTATGCGGTGAAGCGCACGGTGTCTCCAGTGCGAGCTCATAGCCCGGAGCGCTATATGCCAGCCCCCCACAAGTGCCATGCGAGAGTGGGCATCCAGCCAGGGCGGATTGTGCCAGCTCAGCACATTTGGTCTCCGGTGTGCCGTGTCGGCCCAGGGTATCCTGCGCCGGCTCTGCGTACTGTGTCTCCGGGGCGCTGGGAGGGTTCAGTTCGCCCTATGCCTGCCGGGCGAAAGTGGGTATTGAGCCTAATGGAGAGGTGCGAGGGTTAAGCACCAGATCTCCAGTGCTCCCCCACAGCCCGGTTCGACCTGTGCCTGCACTCTGGAGGGGCCGGGCTAAAGTGGGCATTCAGCCTGGAGGAGTGGTGCCAAGGCTGCACACCAGAGCTCCAGTGCTTCCCCACTGCCCGGTTCATCCGGTGCCTCCTCCACATACCAGGCCTCCTGTAGGTCTCCCCAGCCTGGTGGGCCCCGTGGCATCCCCACGCACCATGCTGTCTCTGCGTCTCTTCCCTCCAGAGTCGCCCTCCAGTCGGGAGCCTCCAGTGTCGCCCTTCTGTCCGGAGTGTCCAGAGGCGTCCTTCAGTCCGGAGCGTCCAGAGGCGTCCTTCAGTCCAGAGCGTCCAGAGGCGTCCTTCAGTCCGGAGCGTCCAGAGGCGCCCTTCAGTCCGGAGCGTCCAGAGGCGTCCTTCAGTCCAGAGCGTCCAGAGGCGTCCTTCAGTCCGGAGCGTCCAGAGGCGTCCTTCTGTCCGGAGCGTCCAGAGGCGTCCTTCTGTCCGGAGCGTCCAGAGGCGTCCTTCAGTCCGGAGCGTCCAGAGGCGTCCTTCAGTCCAGAGCGTCCAGAGGCGCCCTTCAGTCCGGAGCGTCCAGAGGTGTCCTTCAGTCCGGAGCGTCCAGAGGCGCCCTTCAGTCCGGAGCGTCCAGAGGCGCCCTTCAGTCCAGAGGAGCCCTTCATTCCAGAGGCGCCTTTCAGTCCAGAGGCGCCCTTCGATCCGGAACTTCCAGCAGCGTCCTCCAGTCCGGGGCTCTCTACGAGGGTCCCCAGTCCGGGGTCGGCAGCGAGGGTCCCTGCTCTAGAGGCGCCACCTAAGTGGGCCGAGCCAGAGGTGGAGCGGGGTCTACGTCCCTCACCAGAGCCGCCACCGCGGAGAGGGGGAGGGGGGGGGGGGGGTACTGTCACACCCTGACCGTAGAGAGGTTTTTATGTCTCTATTTTGGTTTGGTCAGGGTGTGATTTGGGTGGGCATTCTATGTCCTCTTTCTATGTTTTGTATTTCTTTGTTTTGGCCGGGTATGGTTCTCAATCAGGGACAGTTGTCTATCGTTGCCTCTGATTGGGAACCATACTTAGGTAGCTTTTTCCCAAATGGGTTTTGTGGGTAGTTATTTTCTGTTTAGTCTCTGTTACCTGACAGAACTGTTCGCTTTTCGTTTTGTTACTTTTGTTTGAGTGTTTTTTGATGAATAAAATCATGAACACTTATCACGCTGCGCTTTGGTCCACTATTCCTTACGACGACGAGCGTTACAAATAGGCTTACATGCTGTGTACAATATGTCTACAAACTGTGTACAATATGACTACACGCTGTGTACAATATGTCTACACACACCGTGTACAATAGGACTCCAACTTAACATGTAACTTCAGTGGTTAACAATGGAGATAGTTAATTGCCTAAATTGTTTACCCAAACTCCTGGTAGAATGCTGTGTAATATTTCCCATCGTGCTCTTCTGTCACGACCATTCTGCAGATTTTCCGCTCTCAGCAACACCAGGCAGGTAACTACAGCTAAGCACTGACACGCTTTCTCATATAGGTGTGTGTGTGTGTCTGTACTTTTATGTGTGTGTGCGTGTGTGTGTGTTTGTGTGGGTGTGTGTGTCTATATGTGTATATGTGTCTATATGTGTCTGTGTGTGTGTGTGTTTGTGTGTATGTCTATATGTGTGTGTCTATATGTGTGTGTGTGTGTGTGTGTGTGTGTGTGTGTGTGTCTTTACGTGTGTGTGTTATGAGAAGAGAGCAGGCAAGTCCCATCCATTGATTAATTTCTCTTTAAAGAAACCCTCTAATTGAGCCATTGGAAGATTCGCCGGAGGATTAGAGGAGGACAGTAAATGAGTGTTTAAAGCTGGCGCAGGTCTGGCTCAAGTCTGGCACAGGTCTGGCACAGGTCTGGCTCAGGTCTGGCTCAGGTCTGGCTCAGATCTGGCACAGGTCTGGCTCAGGTCTGGCACAGGTCTGGCACAGGTCTGGCTCAGGTCTGGCTCAGGTCTGGCTCAGATCTGGCACAGGTCTGGCTCAGGTCTGGCACAGGTCTGGCTCAGGTCTGGCTCAGGTCTGGCACACGTCTGGCTCAGGTCTGGCACAGGTCTGGCACAGGTCTGGCTCAGGTCTGGCTCAGGTCTGGCACAGGTCTGGCTTAGGTCTGGCACAGGTCTGGCTCAGGTCTGGCACAGGTTTGGCTCTTGTCTGGCTCAGGTCTGGCACAGGTCTGGCTCAGTTCTGGCTCAGGTCTGGCTCAGTTCTGGCTTAGGTCTGGCACAGGTCTGGCTCAGTTCTGGCTCAGGTCTGGCTCAGTTCTGGCTCATGCTTTGCGAGAAGAACGATTCCCTAATAATCCTGTTTACATGGACACATCTGAAATCAGGCTACCTGGTGGGACTTTTGATAAAGCCATAAAATCGTCAATCAAACTAAACGTTCTACCACAGTGACCGTGTTGTTTTTGCGAAGTCTATTTTGATTGTGTGTTCTGACAGTTTGTATAAGAAAACTATTTATAAAATGCATACTTTCAGTTTTTCCAAGCTCACTTCACTCATAAAAGGGAGTCTTGCGCTAACGGTGCTGGCACATGTGCAGATCAAAGACACTGCTGGAACGCCGACTGTTTCAAATGAAATGTCGCAATAATTAGAAAGATTGATCAGAATACCACGTGTTCTAATCGGCGTATTCTTACTTCGATTTTGACCTTGTTTTGACCTTGACCGTGTTTACAAGACTAATGCCATACACATCCTGCTGCCATAATCAATTTAATATCGAATTATTAGTGTGCATGTAAACATCCTCATAGAGATCACAGTGGTTCACCTCTCTGTGAAGTAGAACGGTACTGTGTGATCTTATGACTGCATCCCAAATTAAACCCTATTCCCTTTATAGTGCTCTACTTTTGACCAGAGCTGTATGGTCCCTGGTCAAAAGTAGTGCATTATATAGTGAATAGGGTACCATTTGAGACGCAACCTATGTCTCTAAGTATTGACCTCTGACCTCATGATGACTTTCTGAGGTAATTATGAAGTTTGAAAACTTTAAAACAATCTTCTCAGTGGTATCCTTCAAGTGGAGGCTGGTGGGAGGAGGTATAGGAGGACGGGCTCATTGTAATGGCTGGAATGGAGTAAATGTAGCAGAGTCAAACATATGGTTTCCATGTTTGATGTGTTCAATACCGTTCCATATACTCCATTCCAGCCATTACAATGAGCCCGTCCTCCAATAGCGCCTACCACCAGCCTCCTCTGTACTCTTCCCACTTTAATGTGATTAGTTTGACCCAAGTCACACGTTGAAACACTATGAATGAACATTACGTTGTTATTACACACTTCTTACACTTTTATTGCTTTATGTATATGAAAGACACCTAGAATGGTGACGACACAAGTGACACAAGTCAGTGCAATGGCAGTAAGAAACGACATGGCTAAAAGAAGGCTGTTAAGGAGACACCCTCAGGAGACACTGTCAGCACTCAGCCATTGGCCTCATTCTAAGGTTACAATAGAGTATGGCAACTGAACATTTAAATGGGGAGTCTCTTCTGTTTGTTTTAGAAACTTCAGGAAGTTCCATAGAAATGTGGCTTCTTCCTAGAGCTCTGGAGTCCTGTCGGTCACCGTGGACATTCCGCTTCGGTAACGAGCCTAATTAGTGCAATTCGGAATCCTAATCATCACCTCTAATGGAGTGTTGAAAATTATCATCAAATGGGGTTTCACTAACGCAAGTCTGGGCCGAGACCCACTCAGCCATTTTTAGACTTTATTAATTGTTCACGAGGTGAATAGAGAGAAGGAGAGAGAGCTGGAGAAGGGGATAATGAGAAAGACAGATAAGAGGGGAAGGAGATAATTAGAAAGAGAAAGAAGGGGGGAAGACAGGGAAAGAAAATGGATTCAAAATAGGGGGAATGGATTTGATAGGTAGTGAGAGTGAGGAGAGAGGGAGGTTCTGATGAGGCAGAGAGGAAGTCAGATAGTCATAGAGACGGGAGAGAGGGAGGTTCTGATGAGGCAGAGAGGAAGTCAGATAGTCATAGAGACGGGAGAGAGGGAGGTTCTGATGAGGCAGAGAGGAAGTCAGATAGTCATAGAGACGGGAGAGAGGGGAATCCAGAGAGAGAAAGAGTGAGAGAAACAGAGAGAGATAGGCAACTTCCTTACAAATGACAGGAATTGATCAAATGTAATGTTTCTAGTGATATGAGCCAGTGGGATTTGGTGATAGAGAGGAAAGCTACAGTATGATTAAAGCTGAGGTGTTGTCTAATGATTTGCGCTCTTCAGTTACTCAGCGTGAGAGGATTCTAGTTGAAAGAGCTGTGTGTGTATGTGTGCATATTTTTGATTGTGTTATCGCATCTCCCTCAAGATAGATGTTGTACTGTGATAATTGATTAGTGGAGAGAGGATTGTGTTATCGTATCTCCCTCAAGATAGATGTTGTACTGTGATAATGGATTAGTGGAGATGATTGTGTTATCGTATCTCCCTCAAGATAGATGTTGTACTGTGATAATGGATTAGTGGAGATGATTGGGTTATCGTATCTCCCTCAATATAGATGTTGTACTGTGATAATGGATTAGTGAAGAGAGGATTGAAATCATCATGAATAGGGATGATCACCTGATCAGCTGGAAATGAGTAAGCTACCCTCCAGAATGTCTGTACTAACATTGATTACCATGATTATCTTTGATTATCATTAATATTGATTACCCTGGTTCACTTTGTGTGACTGTAATAGAATCAACTGTTGTTTCTGTTTGACTGTAGCCTTGGTTACCTTGGTGTGACTGTGAGCTTGGTTACTTTGGTTTGACTGTAGCCTTGGTTAACTACTGTGACTGTAACCAAGGTTACTTTGGTTTGACTGTAGCCTTGGTTAACTGCTGTGACTGTAACCAAGGTTACTTTGGTTCGACTGTAGCCTTGGTTTAACTGCGGTGACTGTAACCAAGGTTACTTTGGTTTGACTGTAGCCTTGGTTAACTGCTGTGACTGTGAGCTTGGTTACTTTGGTTTGACTGTAGCCTTGGTTACCTTGGTGTGACTGTGAGCTTGGTTACTTTGGTTTGACTGTAGCCTTGGTTAACTGGTGTGACTGTGAGCTTGGTTACTTTGGTTTGACTGTAGCCTTGGTTAACTGCTGTGACTGTAACCAAGGTTACTTTGGTTTGACTGTAGCCTTGGGTAACTGGTGTGACTGTGAGCTTGGTTACTTTGGTTTGACTGTAGCCTTGGTTAACTGCTGTGACTGTAACCAAGGTTACTTTGGTTTGACTGTAACCTTGGTTAACTGCTGTGACTGTGAGCTTGGTTACTTTGGTTTGACTGTAGCCTTGGTTAACTGGTGTGACTGTGAGCTTGGTTACTTTGGTTTGACTGTAGCCTTGGTTAACTACTGTGACTGTAACCGAGGTTACTTTGGTTTGACTGTAGCCTTGGTTACCTTGGTGTGACTGTGAGCTTGGTTACTTTGGTTTGACTGTAGCCTTGGTTAACTGCTGTGACTGTGAGCTTGGTTACTTTGGTTTGACTGTAGCCTTGGTTAACTACTGTGACTGTAACCGAGGTTAGTTTGTTTTGACTGTAGCCTTGGTTAACTGGTGTGACTGTGAGCTTGGTTACTTTGGTTTGACTGTAGCCTTGGTTAACTGCTGTGACTGTGAGCTTGGTTACTTTGGTTTGACTGTAGCCTTGGTTAACTACTGTGACTGTAACCGAGGTTAGTTTGTTTTGACTGTAGCCTTGGTTAACTGCTGTGACTGTGAGCTTGGTTACTTTGGTTTGACTGTAGCCTTGGTTAACTGGTGTGACTGTGAGCTTGGTTACTTTGGTTTGACTGTAGCCTTGGTTAACTGCTGTGACTGTGAGCTTGGTTACTTTGGTTTGACTGTAGCCTTGGTTACCTTGGTGTGACTGTGAGCTTGGTTACTTTGGTTTGACTGTAGCCTTGGTTACCTTGGTGTGACTGTAAGCTTGGTTACTTTGGTTTGACTGTAGCCTTGGTTAACTGCTGTGACTGTGAGCTTGGTTGCTTTGGTTTGACTGTAGCCTTGGGTAACTGGTGTGACTGTGAGCTTGGTTACTTTGGTTTGACTGTAGCCTTGGTTAACTACTGTGACTGTAACCGAGGTTAGTTTGTTTTGACTGTAGCCTTGGTTAACTGGTGTGACTGTGAGCTTGGTTACTTTGGTTTGACTGTAACCTTGGTTAACTGGTGTGACTGTGAGCTTGGTTACTTTGGTTTGACTGTAGCCTTGGTTAACTGGTGTGACTGTGAGCTTGGTTACTTTGGTTTGACTGTAGCCTTGGTTAACTGCTGTGACTGTGAGCTTGGTTACTTTGGTTTGACTGTAGCCTTGGGTAACTGGTGTGACTGTGAGCTTGGTTACTTTGGTTTGACTGTAGCCTTGGTTAACTGCTGTGACTGTAACCGGGGTTAGTTTGTTTTGACTGTAGCCTTGGTTAACTGGTGTGACTGTGAGCTTGGTTACTTTGGTTTGACTGTAGCCTTGGGTAACTGGTGTGACTGTGAGCTTGGTTACTTTGGTTTGACTGTAGCCTTGGTTAACTACTGTGACTGTAACCAAGGTTAGTTTGTTTTGACTGTAGCCTTGGTTAACTGGTGTGACTGTGAGCTTGGTTACTTTGGTTTGACTGTAGCCTTGGTTAACTGCTGTGACTGTAACCGAGGTTACTTTGGTTTGACTGTAGCCTTGGTTAACTGCTGTGACTGTGAGCTTGGTTACTTTGGTTTGACTGTAGCCTTGGTTAACTGGTGTGACTGTGAGCTTGGTTACTTTGGTTTGACTGTAGCCTTGGGTAACTGGTGTGACTGTGAGCTTGGTTACTTTGGTTTGACTGTAGCCTTGGTTAACTGCTGTGACTGTGAGCTTGGTTACTTTGGTTTGACTGTAGCCTTGGTTAACTGGTGTGACTGTGAGCTTGGTTACTTTGGTTTGACTGTAGCCTTGGTTAACTACTGTGACTGTAACCGAGGTTACTTTGGTTTGACTGTAGCCTTGGTTACCTTGGTGTGACTGTGAGCTTGGTTACTTTGGTTTGACTGTAGCCTTGGTTAACTGCTGTGACTGTGAGCTTGGTTACTTTGGTTTGACTGTAGCCTTGGTTAACTACTGTGACTGTAACCGAGGTTAGTTTGTTTTGACTGTAGCCTTGGTTAACTGGTGTGACTGTGAGCTTGGTTACTTTGGTTTGACTGTAGCCTTGGTTAACTGCTGTGACTGTGAGCTTGGTTACTTTGGTTTGACTGTAGCCTTGGTTAACTACTGTGACTGTAACCGAGGTTAGTTTGTTTTGACTGTAGCCTTGGTTAACTGCTGTGACTGTGAGCTTGGTTACTTTGGTTTGACTGTAGCCTTGGTTAACTGGTGTGACTGTGAGCTTGGTTACTTTGGTTTGACTGTAGCCTTGGTTAACTGCTGTGACTGTGAGCTTGGTTACTTTGGTTTGACTGTAGCCTTGGTTACCTTGGTGTGACTGTGAGCTTGGTTACTTTGGTTTGACTGTAGCCTTGGTTACCTTGGTGTGACTGTAAGCTTGGTTACTTTGGTTTGACTGTAGCCTTGGTTAACTGCTGTGACTGTGAGCTTGGTTGCTTTGGTTTGACTGTAGCCTTGGGTAACTGGTGTGACTGTGAGCTTGGTTACTTTGGTTTGACTGTAGCCTTGGTTAACTACTGTGACTGTAACCGAGGTTAGTTTGTTTTGACTGTAGCCTTGGTTAACTGGTGTGACTGTGAGCTTGGTTACTTTGGTTTGACTGTAACCTTGGTTAACTGGTGTGACTGTGAGCTTGGTTACTTTGGTTTGACTGTAGCCTTGGTTAACTGGTGTGACTGTGAGCTTGGTTACTTTGGTTTGACTGTAGCCTTGGTTAACTGCTGTGACTGTGAGCTTGGTTACTTTGGTTTGACTGTAGCCTTGGGTAACTGGTGTGACTGTGAGCTTGGTTACTTTGGTTTGACTGTAGCCTTGGTTAACTGCTGTGACTGTAACCGGGGTTAGTTTGTTTTGACTGTAGCCTTGGTTAACTGGTGTGACTGTGAGCTTGGTTACTTTGGTTTGACTGTAGCCTTGGGTAACTGGTGTGACTGTGAGCTTGGTTACTTTGGTTTGACTGTAGCCTTGGTTAACTACTGTGACTGTAACCAAGGTTAGTTTGTTTTGACTGTAGCCTTGGTTAACTGGTGTGACTGTGAGCTTGGTTACTTTGGTTTGACTGTAGCCTTGGTTAACTGCTGTGACTGTAACCGAGGTTACTTTGGTTTGACTGTAGCCTTGGTTAACTGCTGTGACTGTGAGCTTGGTTACTTTGGTTTGACTGTAGCCTTGGTTAACTGGTGTGACTGTGAGCTTGGTTACTTTGGTTTGACTGTAGCCTTGGGTAACTGGTGTGACTGTGAGCTTGGTTACTTTGGTTTGACTGTAGCCTTGGTTAACTGCTGTGACTGTGAGCTTGGTTACTTTGGTTTGACTGTAGCCTTGGTTACCTTGGTGTGACTGTGAGCTTGGTTGCTTTGGTTTGACTGTAGCCTTGGTTACCTTGGTGTGACTGTAAGCTTGGTTACTTTGGTTTGACTGTAGCCTTGGTTAACTGCTGTGACTGTGAGCTTGGTTACTTTGGTTTGACTGTAGCCTTGGGTAACTGGTGTGACTGTGAGCTTGGTTACTTTGGTTTGACTGTAGCCTTGGTTAACTGCTGTGACTGTAACCGAGGTTAGTTTGTTTTGACTGTAGCCTTGGTTAACTGGTGTGACTGTAACCGAGGTTAGTTTTTTTTGACTGTAGCCTTGGTTAACTGGTGTGACTGTAACCAAGGTTACTTTGGTTTGACTGTAGCCTTGGTTAACTGGTGTGACTGTGAGCTTGGTTACTTTGGTTTGACTGTAGCCTTGGTTAACTGCTGTGACTGTAACCGAGGTTAGTTTGTTTTGACTGTAGCCTTGGTTAACTGGTGTGACTGTGAGCTTGGTTACTTTGGTTTGCCTGTAGCCTTGGTTAACTGCTGTGACTGTGAGCTTGGTTACTTTGGTTTGACTGTAGCCTTGGTTACCTTGGTGTGACTGTAAGCTTGGTTACTTTGGTTTGACTGTAGCCTTGGTTAACTGCTGTGACTGTGAGCTTGGTTACTTTGGTTTGACTGTAGCCTTGGTTAACTGGTGTGACTGTAACCAATGTTACTTTGGTTTGACTGTAGCCTTGGGTAACTGGTGTGACTGTGAGCTTGGTTACTTTGGTTTGACTGTAGCCTTGGTTAACTGCTGTGACTGTAACCGAGGTTACTTTGGTTTGACTGTAGCCTTGGTTAACTACTGTGACTGTAACCGAGGTTACTTTGTTTGACCTCGCCTAACACCGCTAGTGTGCTCTGTCTTTTGCTCAGATGGATGAATGTGATGGAAGCCTCCAGAACATCTTCTCCTCCTCTCCTCTATTTCCACTCCCTCTGTTTAGACCTCTCTCTCCTTTCCCTCCCTCTCTCCTCTTGTCCATCCATTCATCTTTCCCTACAGCTCACTTTGTCCTTCTGCCTCTCATTGTCACTCTCTCCTTCTCTCCATTTCGCTATCTATCCCTCTCTACCCCAGACTCGTTCACCTCACAAATCACAAGCATTCTGTAAATAGCTGAGGTATTTGGTGTTCAGGATGGGATAGGGGTGTCAAGGAGTGGTGTGTGTGTGTGAATGTATCTGAGTTTCTGTGTGTGTGTTATAAAACTAAAATCTGGGGCAGAGTGGAGTAGAATGTGGTTGAGAACCCCCCCATCTTGTTCAGAAGAGTATTGGGAGCGAGGTACTGTACACCTGATGCTGTGCTTAGTAACTCAGATTCCCCTGTCCTGACCCACCTAGCAGTGAGCTGAGGAATGACTTTGGACCTGGGATATGACATGTGTGTTTGTGACTGTGTGTGTGACTGTGTGTGTGTGTGTGTGTGTGACTGTGTGTGTGACTGTGTGTGTGTATGTGACTGTGTGTGTGTGTGACAGTGTGTGTGTGTGTCTGTACGGGGATCTCCTTTTAGCACAAGGCAGACTGCTTGTTTCAATTTTTCTCTCTAGGAGAACATGTCCCTGAGCTCGGGTGTAGGATCAATTTAACCTGACCTCTTTCCTAAGCGCGTTTTCTTGACAAATTGGACAAAATCATTGCATATTGCCAAGCAAAATGTCAGAATTGCTGTAGCAAAATCAAGCATTTTTGCCTGCAAATATCACACCAAATGTCACGAACGGTGTTGTAAGAATCGGACCATGGATCGTCGGCGGAGGAACCGGACCGGGGATCGTCGCCGGAGGAACCGGACCGTGGATCGTCGCCGGAGGTACCGGACCGTGGATCGTCGCCGGAAGCTCCGGCCTGTAGATCGTCGCCGGAGGAACCGGACCAGGGATCGTCGCCAGAGGAACTGGACTGTGGATCGTCGCCGGAGGACCTGGACCGTGGATCGTCGCCGGAGGTACCGGACCGTGGATCGTCGCCGGAAGCTCCGGCCTGTAGATCGTCGCCGGAGGAACCGGACCAGGGATCGTCGCCAGAGGAACTGGACTGTGGATCGTCGCCGGAGGACCTGGACCGTGGATCGTCGCCGGAGGCTCCGGACCGTGGATCGTCGCCGGAAGGCTCTGGACTGCAGACCGTCGCTGGAGGCTCTGGACTGCAGGCCGTCGCTGGAGGCTCTGGACTGCAGACCGTTGCTGGAGGCTCTGGACTGCAGACCTTCGCACAGGGCGTACCTGGCTGGGGAGACGCACTAGAGGCCTGGTGCGTGGAGCTGGCACAGGGCGTACCGGGCTGTGGAGGCGCACTGGAGGTCTGGAGCGTAGAGCTGGAACAATGTGTCCTGGACAGATGACAACCTTCGCATGGCAAGTGCGAGGAGCTGGCACAGAACGCACCGAGCTGTAGAGGCGCCCTGGAGACACGGTGCGTAGAACCGGCACACATTGTACCGGAACACTGACACTCTCCTCAAAGCGTGTGCGGAGAGCTGGCACAGGTGGCATCGGACGGCTAACACACTCCTCAGGGTGACTGTCTTGTCTCTCCAGCCAAACCAACAGCTCTCTCTCATCACTCTCCTCAACTTTCGCCAACCACTCCTCGCTCAATCCATCCCAATTTTACTCCTCGGTCTCTGACTCACCCCTCAGCGTCGCCGACCACCCCGTGTGCCCCCCAATTTTTTTTTTAAGGCTGCTTCTTGGACCTACGTCGTGGCTGCGAACCCCGGTGTCGTCGCTGTCCCTCCTTCGCTGCTTCCCCCTGCTTCCGCCTGCTTCCATGGCAGGCTTTTGTCTCCTGACATTATTTCGTCCCAAGTCCAGAATGTCCTCCACTCCTGGCTTTCCTCCCAGGCCCAGGATCCCTGCTCCTCCTGGGCATGCTGCTTGGTCTGTGGGTGGTGGGATCTTCTGTCACGAACGTTGTTGTAAGAATCGGACCACAATGCAGCGTGGTTTGGGTTCATCATCTTTATTACGTGAACCGGCAAAAAACAATAAAGAACAAAACGAGCGTGAAGCTATGCAGTGCTCAAGACAACTATACACAAACAAGATCCCACAACCAACAGGTGGGAAAGGCTGCCTAAGTATGATCCCCAATCAGAGACAATGATAGACAGCTGCCTCTGATTGGGAACCATACCAGGCCAACCTAGAAATAAAGAAACTTGAATGCCCACCCTAGTCACACCCCGACCTAACCCAAAATAGAGAATACAGGATCTCTAAGGTCAGGGCGTGACACCAAATCGCTGGGAAATCCTGCAGAGATCAGAATAAGGTGCTGTTTGAGATGCAAAATCGGTGGAGGTGATGAGGGGGTGTGGCCGCAAGCATTCAGTTGGGGATTCCTCTGTACTCTCTTCTCTCTTCTCCTTCTAATCTATCCATCTCCACTTGGACATCTTAGACTTTCCTCTCCTTTTCCACCCCTGTTTTCATCTTTTTCCATACCTCTTTTATTTCTCTGTCAGCGTTTTAGTTCTTCTTCCCCTTCATCCTTAATTAACTTTCTCATTCTATCTCATTCTCTATTCTTCTTTTAAATCTCTTCTCTCAACTTTCCATATCCCCTTCCTCCCTCTTTCGGTCCTTCTTCTACATACTGTATTTCCTCTCCTTACCTTATTCTCCGTCTTTTTCCCTCAATTCTGTCTCTGTTCCTCCCTTCATCTCTCTCTCTCTCTCTCTCTCTCTCTCTCTCTCTCTCTCTCCCGCCCTCTTTCCTTCCCTGTGGGGACTCTCACTCAGCTGTCAGATAGTGTGATGATCTATTGGCTGTTACACTTGAGCAATTAGGCAAAGAGATCCAGAACAGAGAGAGATCGAGAGAGAGAGAGATGTTAAGAGAGAAAGAGAGAGTCAGATACAGAGAGGGAGAGGAGGAAGAGAGACCGAGAATGTGGAACGGAGGATGGGAAGAGAGAGAAAGGGGGAGAGAGAGAGCGAGAGAGAGAGGGGGTGAGGGAGAGAGAGAGGGAGAGGATGTGAAGGTGGGGGTGGACGGGTACAAAGACATATGGAATTCTGGGATCGACAGGTAAGGAGAAGATAGGAAAGGTGGAAAGCAGGGAGAATAAGATGGTGGAGAGGAGGGAGGAAAACATGGTGAAGAGGAGGGAGGAGAAGATGGTGAAGAGGAGGGAGGAGAACATGGAGGAGGAGGGAGGAGAACATGGAGGAGGAGGGAGGAAACATGGTGGAGAGGAGGGAGGAAAACATGGTGAAGAGGAGGTAGGAGAACATGGTGAAGAGGAGGGAGGAAAACATGGTGAAGAGGAGGAAGGAGAACATGGAGGAGGAGGGAGGAAAGCATGGTGAAGAGGAGGGAGGAGAACATGGTGAAGAGGAGGGAGGAAAACATGGTGAAGAGGAGGGAGGAGAACATGGTGAAGAGGAGGGAGGAGAACATGGAGAAGAGGAGGGAGGAGAACATGGTGAAGAGGAGGTAGGAGAACATGGTGAAGAGGAGGGAGGAAAACATGGAGAAGGAGGGAGGAAAACATGGTGAAGAGGAGGGAGGAGAAGATGGTGAAGAGGAGGGAGGAGAACATGGTGAAGAGGAGGGAGGAGAACATGGAGAAGGAGGGAGGAAAACATGGTGAAGAGGAAGGAGGAAAACATGGAGAAGGAGGGAGGAAAACATGGTGACGAGGAGGGAGGAGAACATGGAGAAGAAGGGAGGAAAACATGGTGAAGAGGAGGGAGGAGAAGATGGTAAGGAGGAGGGAGGAGAAGATGGTGAAGAGGAGGGAGGAGAAGATGGTGAAGAGGAGGGAGGAAAACATGGTGAAGAGGAGGGAGGAGAAGATGGTGAAGAGGAGGGAGGAGAACATGGTGAAGAGGAGGGAGGAGAACATGGAGAAGGAGGGAGGAAAACATGGTGAAGAGGAAGGAGGAAAACATGGAGAAGGAGGGAGGAAAACATGGTGACGAGGAGGGAGGAGAACATGGAGAAGAAGGGAGGAAAACATGGTGAAGAGGAGGGAGGAGAAGATGGTGAAGAGGAGGGAGGAGAAGATGGTGAAGAGGAGGGAGGGGAAGATGGTGAAGAGGAGGGAGGATAATATGGTGAAGAGGAGGGAGGAGAAGATGGTGAAGAGGATGGAGGAGAAGATGGTGAAGAAGGGGGAGGAACATATGGTGAAGTGGAGGGAGGAAAACATGGTGAAGAGGAGGGAGGAGAACATGGAGGAGGAGGGAGGAGAACATGGAGGAGGAGGGAGGAAAACATGGTGGAGAGGAGGGAAGAGAACATGGAGGAGGAGGAAGGAGAACATGGAGGAGGAGGGAGGAAAACATGGTGAAGAGGAGGGAGGAAAACATGGTGGAGAGGAGGGAGGAGAACATGGAGGAGGAGGGAGGAGAAGATGGTGAAGAGGAGGGAGGAGAACATGGAGGAGGAGGGAGGAGAAGATGGTGGAGAGGAGGGAGGAGAACATGGAGGAGGAGGGAGGAGAACATGGAGGAGGAGGGAGGAAAACAATGTGAAGAGGAGTGAGGAGAAGATGGTGAAGAGGAGGGAGGAGAACATGGAGGAGGAGGGAGGAGAACATGGTGGGGAGGGGGAGGAAAACATGGAGAAGGGGAAGGAGGAGAACATGGGGAAGAGGAGGGAGTAGAAGATGGTGAAGAGGAGGGAGGAGAACATGGTGAAGAGGAGGGAGGAAAACATGGTGAAGAGGAGGGAGGAGAACATGGAGGAGGAGGGAGGAAAACATGGTGAAGAGGAGGAGGGAGGAAAACATGGTGAAGAGGAGGGAGGAGAACATGGTGAAGAGGAGGGAGGAAAACATGGTGAAGAGGAGGGAGGAGAACATGGAGGAGGAGGGAGGAAAACATGGTGAAGAGGAGGAGGGAGGAAAACATGGTGAAGAGTAGGGAGGAAAACATGGTGAAGAGGAGGGAGGAAAACATAGTGAACAGGAGGGAGGAAAACATGGTGAAGAGGATTGAGGAAAACATGGTGAAGAGGAGGGAGGAAAACATGTTGAACAGGAGGGAGGAAAACATGGTGAAGAGGAGGAAGGAGAACATGGAGGAGGAGGGAGGAGGAGATGGTGAAGAGGAGGGAAGAGAACATGGAGGAGGAGGGAGGAGAACATGGTGAAGCGGAGAGAGGAGAACATAGTGAAGAGGAGGGAGGAAAACATGGTAAAGAGGAGGGAGGAGAACATGGTGAAGTGGAGGGAGGAAAACATGGTGAAGAGGAGGGAGGAGAACATGGAGGAGGAGGGAGGAGAAGATGGTGAAGAGGAGGGAGGAGAACATGGAGGAGGAGGGAGGAGAACATGGTGAAGAGGAGGGAGGAGAAGATGGTGAAGAGGAGGGTGGAACACATGGTGAAGAGGAGGGAGGAGAACATGGAGGAGGAGGGCGGAGAAGATGTGTGAAGAGGAGGGAGGAGAACATGGAGGAGGAGGGAGGAGAACATGGTGAAGAGGAGGGAGGAGAAGATGGTGAAGCGGAGGGAGGAACACATGGTGAAGTGGAGGGAGGAGAACAAGGAGGAGGAGGGAGGAGAACATGGAGGAGGAGGGAGGAGAAGATGGTGAAGAGGAGGGAGAAGATGATGAAGAGGAGGGAGGTGGAGAATATAGTGGAGAGAAGGGAGGAGGAGATGGTGAAGAGGAGGGAGGAGAACATGGTGAAGAAGAGGGAGAAGATGGTGAAGAGGAGGGAGGAGAAGATGGTGAAGAGGAGGGAGGAGAAGATGGTGAAGAGGAGGGAGGAGAAGATGGTGAAGAGGAGGAAGGAGAAGATGGTGAAGAGGAGGGAAGAGAACATGGTGAAGAGGAGGAAGGAGAAGATGGTGAAGAGGAGGGAGGAGAACATGGTGAAGAGGAGGAAGGAGGAGATCGTGAACAGGAGTGAGGAGAACATGGTGAAGAGGAGGGAGGAAAAGATGGTGGAGAGGAGGGAGGAGAACATGGTGAAGAGGAGGAAGGAGAACATGGTGAAGAGGAGGAATGGGAAGATGGTGAAGAGGAGGGAGGAGAACATGGTGAAGAGGAGGAAGGAGGAGATGGTGAAGAGGAGGGAGGAGAACATGGTGAAGAGGAGGGAGGAGAACATGGTGAAGAGGAGGGAGGAGAAGATGGTGAAGGGGAGGGAGGAGTACATGGTGAAGAGGAGGGAGCAGAACATGGTGAAGAGGAGGGAGGAAAAGATGGTGGAGTGGAGGGAGGAGAACATGGTGAAGAGGAGGGAGGAGAACATGGTGAAGAGGAGGGAGGAGAACATGGTGAAGTGGAGGGAGGAAAAGATGGTGGAGAGGAGGGAGGAGAAGATAGTGAAGAGGAGGGAGGAGAATATGGTGAAGAGGAGGGAGGAAAAGATGGTGGAGAGGAGGGAGGAGAAGATGGTGAATTGAGAAGGGGATGGAAGAAGGGAATCCAAGGACAGGTGGAGATAGTAGACTTGAGAGGGATGAAGGATGTACAGGGCTGGAGGGAAGGTGAGGGTGCAGAGAGTACAGAGAGAAAGTAGGGCCGAATGATGGAGAGATGGATGAAAGGGCAAGTGTGACAGAAGTTGGAGGGAATAAGAGGGATGGAGAGAGAGAAGAAGAGGGAGAGATGGAGGGATTCTGGGGGTTGTGAGAGGAGGAAGAGTAATTAGACAGTGAGATCCAGAACAGTAGGAGGGAGGCGGAGAGCAGCTGGGAGAAGAGATGAAGAGCAAAATGGAGGGGAGAGGAGCGATGGAGGGAGGAGGTAGAGGGGTACCAACACACACACAGCCTAAAGGAGGGGGAGAGGGGGAGAGATATAGGGGGATGGAGAGAGGGAGGGATAGAAAGGTGTAAAATAGATTATGTGGGGGAAGTGAAAGGGGGAAACCTATGGATACAGAACAGAGGCTGTTAGAGATGGAGGGAGAGGGAAGGGAAGTGCGTAGAGCGACTGAATGAAGGGAAAAGAGAATGAGAAGAAGAGAATGAAGGAGAGGAGAGATGGATTGCTAGGAGAAGTGGAGAGGAGTGTTGATGGGGGGAGGAGGTTAGAGGAGAGATGGATTGCTAGGAGAAGTGGAGAGGAGTGTTGATGGGGGGAGGAGGTTAGACGAGAGATGGATTGCTAGGAGAAGTGGAGAGGAGTGTTGATGGGGGGAGGAGGTTAGAGGAGAGAGATCAGTGAGGGAATTGAATGGGTGAAAGTGTAAAGTTGGGTTGAGTGAGATTACAAGTTGCTTCTGATTATTCAAAAATGTCTGCAACCCCCACTGCCCCAAATCAGTCCCGAGCCTGGATTCAATCTGGGCCATTAGAGAGCAAGACACATCCAGGTGGGGACACCTGTGTGTCTGTGTGTGTGGCACGAACACACACACATACGCACACACGCGTGCATGCACGCACGCACGCACACACACACACACACACACACACACACACACACACACACACACGCACGCACACACACACACACACACTTCGGTAAACGTCTCTTAAGGTTATGCATCAACCTCTCCTCCTTTCAGGGGGGGGGGGGGTTTAGGAATGTGGGGTCTGTCTCTGGTTCCTCACTCAGTGTCTGGAGGGTGTGTTTGTGGGCATGTGCATGTGTTTGTGTTTGCGCGTGCATTAGTGTGTGTGTTCAGTACATCCTCCTTACAGCAGTCCCAAGGTGCACTGCTCCCTGGCCTGTAACGCCCGGCGCATTCTGCAGATGTGTGTGAGTGTGTGTGTTCAGTACATCCTCCTGACAGCAGTCCCAAGGTGCACTGCTCCCTGGCCTGTAACGCATGGCGCATTCTGCTGATGTGTGTGAGTGTGTGTGTTCAGTACATCCTCCTGACAGCAGTCCCAAGGTGCACTGCTCCCTGGCCTGTAACGCCCGGCGCATGCTGCAGATGTGTGTGAGTGTGTGTGTTCAGTACATCCTCCTGACAGCAGTCCCAAGGTGCACTGCTCCCTGGCCTGTAACGCCCGGCGCATTCTGCTGATGTGTGTGAGTGTGTGTGTTCAGTACATCCTCCTTACAGCAGTCCCAAGATGCACTGCTCCCTGGCCTGTAATGCCCGGCACATTCTGTTGATGTGTGTGAGTGTGTGTTCAGTACATCCTCCTGACAGCAGTCCCAAGATGCACTGCTCCCTGGCCTGTAACGCCCGGCACATTCTGTTGATGTGTGTGAGTGTGTGTTCAGTACATCCTCCTGGCAGCAGTCCCAAGATGCACTGCTCCCTGGCCTGTAACGCCCGGAGCATTCTGCTGATGCAAGTAAAAACATAATAAAAGGTTCTCCTCAGACTGAAGACTCCCTTCAGTAAGTCAGAGAGGGTGGAAACAGATACACCTCTGTGTGATTAATAGAATTATTACAATGGAACCTCTTCTCATTGAGGGACGTGTACAAGCATTCTGGTTCTGAAGCGTCATATTTCAACACACAATTCCTGTTGTTTCCTTTGACAACGGTTGACACGAAACATGAAACAATTACATTTCAAATCAACGGTGGGAAAAGAGATGGTTGAGGTAGCACATTTATTTTGGATGAAACAACATGAAAACAATGTCAGTTGTAATGACTAGCTATAGTAATCCTACTGAGGCTTAGATCAATGCCTTGGGGATCATGATTCATGTAACAGATTCCCATAACACTTTAGGTCATGAGGGCATAATAGCTTACTTATTAGACCTGAAGATGAATGTTATTTTTTCTCATCCTCCTCACTCTTACCTCACCCACACACCCACCCATCTTCGGTCCTCAACGTCTGTCTGTTAGTGTCTGTTCTAACTCTCAGAGCAGCGTCTGTCTGTTAGTGTCTGTTCTAACTCTCAGACCAGCGTCTGTCTGCTAGTGTCTGTTCTAACTCTCAGACCAGCGTCTGTCTGTTAGTGTCTGTTCTAACTCTCAGCCCAGCATCTGTCTGCTAGTGTCTGTTCTAACTCTCAGAGCAGCGTCTGTCTGCTAGTGTCTGTTCTAACTCTTAGACCAGCGTCTGTCTGCTAGTGTCTGTTCTAACTCTTAGACCAGCGTCTGTCTGCTAGTGTCTGTTCTAACTCTTAGACCAGCGTCTGTCTGCTAGTGTCTGTTCTAACTCTCAGAGCAGCATCTGTCTGCTAGTGTCTGTTCTAACTCTCAGCCCAGCATCTGTCTGCTAGTGTCTGTTCTAACTCTCAGAGCAGCGTCTGTCTGCTAGTGTCTGTTCTAACTCTCAGACCAGCATCTGTCTGCTAGTGTCTGTTCTAACTCTCAGACCAGCGTCTGTCTGCTAGTGTCTGTTCTAACTCTCAGACCAGCATCTGTCTGTTAGTGTCTGTTCTAACTCTTAGACCAGCGTCTGTCTGCTAGTGTCTGTTCTAACTCTTAGACCAGCGTCTGTCTGCTAGTGTCTGTTCTAACTCTCAGACCAGCGTCTGTCTGCTAGTGTCTGTTCTAACTCTCAGACCAGCGTCTGTCTGCTAGTGTCTATTCTAACTCTCAGACCAGCGTCTGTCTGCTAGTGTCTGTTCTAACTCTCAGACCAGCATCTGTCTGTTAGTGTCTGTTCTAACTCTTAGACCAGCGTCTGTCTGCTAGTGTCTGTTCTAACTCTTAGACCAGCGTCTGTCTGCTAGTGTTTGTTCTAACTCTCAGACCAGCGTCTGTCTGCTAGTGTCTGTTCTAACTCTCAGACCATTGTCTGTCTGCTAGTGTCTGTTCTAACTCTCAGAGCAGCGTCTGTCTGCTAGTGTCTGGTCTAACTCTTAGACCAGCGTCTGTCTGCTAGTGTCTGTTCTAACTCTCAGACCAGCGTCTGTCTGCTAGTGTCTGTTCTAACTCTCAGACCAGCTTCTGTCTGCTAGTGTCTATTCTAACTCTCAGACCAGCGTCTGTCTGCTAGTGTCTGTTCTAACTCTCAGACCAGCGTCTGTCTGCTAGTGTCTGTTCTAACTCTTAGACCAGCGTCTGTCTGCTAGTGTCTGTTCTAACTCTCAGACCAGCGTCTGTCTGCTAGTGTCTGTTCTAACTCTCAGACCAGCCTCTGTCTGCTAGTGTCTGTTCTAACTCTCAGACCAGCGTCTGTCTGCTAGTGTCTGTTCTAACTCTTAGACCAGTGTCTGTCTGCTAGTGTCTGTTCTAACTCTCAGACCAGCGTCTGTCTGCTAGTGTCTGTTCTAACTCTCAGACCAGCGTCTGTCTGCTAGTGTCTGTTCTAACTCTCAGACCAGCGTCTGTCTGCTAGTGTCTGTTCTAACTCTCAGACCAGCCTCTGTCTGCTAGTGTCTGTTCTAAATCTTAGACCAGCGTCTGTCTGCTAGTGTCTGTTCTAACTCTCAGACCAGCGTCTGTCTGTTAGTGTCTGTTCTAACTCTCAGACCAGCGTCTGTCTGCTAGTGTCTGCTTTAGATTGGGGAAACAGGTGTGTCACTCTGTGAGCAATTTGTCACGTTAATGGCTCAATTA
Source organism: Oncorhynchus mykiss (assembly GCF_057628025.1). Lineage (NCBI taxonomy): Eukaryota > Metazoa > Chordata > Actinopteri > Salmoniformes > Salmonidae > Oncorhynchus > Oncorhynchus mykiss. The sequence goes on from NC_143039.1 coordinate 65,742,572, forward strand.
AGCTCCAAGCAACAAGAGAAAGGTTGCATCCCAAATGACACCCTATTCCCTATATAGTGCACTACTTAGTATAGTGCACTACTACTTTGACTAGAGTCCTATGGGTGAATAGGGTGCCATTTGGGATATAGCTGAAATCAGCAGACACCCAGGCCCCTGAGGACAGGAGTTGCACAACCCTAAACAACAATATCTGCTGTGTTAGTTTCTACTCTCATACACTATCCACAGTGACCTAGACCCCCATTCTCACCCTCATAAATATGAATTACCTTGATTCCTTGTCTTGTTTTGACAAGACAACAACTTTTCCCTGCTATCGGAGTAGCCCACATTCACATAGTTATCGGTAAAAGTGTATTCGAAATATTCCTTGTCTTACTCTTACCAGACAACAACTTTATCCTGGCCTAACTTACATCATCACTGTCTAAACCAGGGTTGTATTCACTAGAAACCAAAACGAAAGAAAACTGACCTAAATGATGACTACCTGAACGTGCCAAAATGTTTTGCTACGGTTTGCACTAATGAATGCGACCCTGTATTCTTTATCTTTGATTCCACCAGACAGCAACTTCATCCTGGCTAATGCCCAGGTGTCCAAGGCCCAAGGCTTCCCCATTGTCTACTGTTCAGATGGCTTCTGTGAGCTCACAGGCTTCTCCCGCACTGAAGTCATGCAGAAGAGCTGTGCCTGTAAGTTCCTGTATGGCCCAGAGAGCAGCGAGACCATCATCCTCAGCATCGACGAAGCCCTGGACGAACGCAAGGAGTTCAAGGAAGAGATCATGTTCTACAAGAAGACAGGTAAGGAAAGGTGTGTGTGTTGAAGTCTGCTACAGTTGGACTCCACTACTCATCTCCTTCTGCACTGATCTGAAGACTCAGGACAGGTAAAAACAAGAATATGCTCTCACTTGTTCAGTCCTTTCACATCAATATTTTAGCAGCAAAATCAACATGTCTGAATCACTTACATACCACCATCAAGATTAGTTGCTGGGATACTTTTCAGGCAAAGGTTACTTGGACACTTATTTGACATGTGCATTAAAGGTCTAATAACATGTGGAAATCTTACAGAATGGACCTTTAAGTGATGGGCAATGGGCTATTTCTGCAGTGTTCCTATTTAGAACAGTATAGATGGATGGAGGGAGGAAGGGCCCTGTGGTCATTACTTAACACACACATGAAACTTTAATAACACTCAGATCGGGTTGCATCTCTCTCTCTCTTTCTCTCTCTGTCTGTCTGTCTGTCTCCCTCTCTCACTCTCTTTATTTCTCTCTCTCCCCTCATTACCTTCTCCCCATTCTCTCGCTTACTTTCCCTCTCATTCCCTCTCTCATTCTATCTCTCATTCCCTCTAAACTGAATCATGACAGGTGGAAGAGTAAATGTAGGTTTCCCTCTGTCTTTGCCTGTGAGAGGGAGTGCTGCAACTGTTCATACACAACCAGAGGCAGGGTTTTCTGTGTGTTTCATGGTGAAGATCTTTCTCTTAGGGAGAAACAGAGACAATTGTGATTGAAACATTACCAGCTGGGAGATTTAAAGGAGAGGTAGAGAGATAGCAACAGAGAGAGAGAGAGAGAGAGAGAGAGAGCAATCGAGCTCAGCAGGAATCTCATTTTACATACTACATACATACATGCTATTCATATTTCATACAGTTCATTACATACTATTCATACTACATACAGTACATTACATACTATTCATATTACATACAGTACATTACATACTATTCATATTACATACAGTACATTACATACAGTACATTACATACTATTCATACTACATACAGTACATTACATACTATTCATATTACATACAGTACATTACATACTATTCATATTACATACAGTACATTACATACTATTCATATTACATACTGTACATTACATACTATTCATATTACATACAGTACATTACATACTATTCATACTACATACAGTACATTACATACTATTCATATTACATACTGTACATTACATACTATTCATATTACATACAGTACATTACATACTATTCATATTACATACAGTACATTACATACTATTCATACTACATACAGTACATTACATACTATTCATATTACATACAGTACATTACATACTATTCATATTACATACAGTACATTACATACTATTCATATTACATACAGTACATTACATACTATTCATATTACATACAGTACATTACATACTATTCATATTACATACAGTACATTACATACTATTCATATTACATACAGTTCATTACATACTATTCATATTACATACAGTACATTACATACTATTCATATTACATACAGTACATTACATACTATTCATATTACATACAGTACATTACATACTATTCATATTACATACAGTACATTACATACTATTCATATTACATACAGTACATTACATACTATTCATATTACATACAGTACATTACATACTATTCATATTACATACAGTACATTACATACTATTCATACTACATACAGTACATTACATCACATACTCTTCATACTACATACAGTACATTATAAACTAGAGGTCGACCGATTAATCGTAATGGCCGATTAATTAGGGCCGATTTCAAGTTTTCATAACAATCTGAAATTGGTATTTTTGGACACAGATTTTTTTTTCACCTTTATTTAATCTTTATTTAACTAGGCAAGTCAGTTAGGAACACATTCTTATTTTCAATGACGGCCTAGGAATGGTGGGTTAACTGCCTCGTTCAGGGGCAGAACAACAGATTCTCACCTTGTCAGCTCGGGGGATCCATTCTTGCAACCATACAGTTAACTAGTCCAACGCAATAACGACCTGCCTCTTGTTGCACTCCAGGCCTGTTACACGAATGCAGTAAGCCAAGGTAAGTTGCTAGCTAGCAATAAACTTATCTAATGAAAAACAATCAATCAATCATAATAACGAGGGAAATAAGTATTTGACCCATCTGCAAAACATGACTTAGTACTTGGTGGCAAAACCCTTGTTGGCAATCACAGAGGTCAGACGTTTCTTGTAGTTGGCCACCAGGTTTGCACACATCTCAGGAGGGATTTTGTCCCACTCCTCTTTGCAGATCTTCTCCAAGTCATTAAGGTTTCAAGGCTGACGTTTGGCAACTCGAACCTTCAGCTCCCTCCACAGATTTTCTATGGGATTAAGGTTTGGAGACTGGCTAGGCCACTCCAGGACCTTAATGTGCTTCTTCTTGAGCCACTCCTTTGTTGCCTTGGCCGTGTGTTTTGGGTCATTGTCATGCTGGAATACCCATCCACGACCCATTTTCAATGCCCTGGCTGAGGGAAGGAGGTTATCACCCAAGATTTGACGGTACATGGCCCCGTCCATCGCCCCTTTGATGCGGTGAAGTTGTCCTGTCCCCTTAGCAGAAAAACACCCCCAAAGCATAATGTTTCCACCTCCATGTTTGACGGTGGGGATGGTGTTCATGGGGTCATAGGCAGCATTCCTCCTCCTCCAAACACAGCGAGTTGAGTTGATGCCAAAGAACTCCATTTTGGTCTCATCTGACCACAACACTTTCACCCAGTTGTCCTCTGAATCATTCAGATGTTCATTGGCAAACTTTAGACAGGCATGTATATGTGCTTTCTTGAGCAGGGGGACCTTGCGGGCGCTGCAGGATTTCAGTCCTTCACGGCGTAGTGCATTACAATACCAATTGTTTTCTTGGTGACTCTGGTCCCAGCTGCCTTGAGATCATTGACAAGATCCTCCCGTGTAGTTCTGGGCTGATTCCTCAACGTTCTCATGATTATTGCAACTCCACGAGGTGAGATCTTGCATGGAGCCCCAGACCGAGGGAGATTGACAGTTCTTTTATGTTTCTTCCATTTGCGAATAATCACACCAACTGTTGGCGATGGTCTTGTAGCCCATTCCAGCCTTGTGTAAGTCTACAATCTTGTCCATGACATTAGAGAGCTCTTTGGTCTTGGAGAGTGGAGAGTTTGGAATCTGATTGATTGATTGCTTCTGTGTACAGGTGTCTTTTATACAGGTAACAAACTGAGATTAGGAGCACTCCCTTTAAGAGTGTGCTCCTAATCTCAGCTCGTTACCTGTATAAAAGACACCTGGGAGCCAGAAATCTTTCTGATTGAGAGGGGTCAAATACTTATTTCCCTCATTAAAATGCAAATCAATTTATAACATTTTTGACATGCGTTTTTCTGGATTTTTTTGTTGTTATTCTGTCTCTCACTGTTCAAATAAACCTACCATTAAAATTATAGACTGATCATTTCTTTGTCAATGGGAAAATGTACAAAATCAGCAGGGGATCAAATACTTTTTTCCCTCACTGTAAGTCTATGCTAGGTAAAGCTCCGCCTTATTACAGCTCACTGGTCACGATAACAACACCCACCCGTGGCACGCGCTCCAACAGGTATATCTCACAGGTCATCCCCAAAGCCAACACCTCCTTTGGCCACCTTTCCTTCCAGTTCTCTGCTGCCAATGACTGGAACGAATTGCAAAAATTGCTGAAGCTGGAGATTTATATTTCCCTCACTAACTTTAAACATCAGCTATCTGAGCAGTTAACTGATCACTGCAGCTGTACATAGCCCATCTGTAAATAGCCCACCCAATCTACCTACCTCATCCCCATATTGTTTTTATTTACTTTTCTGCTCTTTTGCACACCAGTATTTCTACTTGCACATCTTCATCTGCTCATCTATCACTCCAGTGTTAATCTGCTAAATTGTAATTACTTCACTACTGTGGCCTATTTATTGGCTTACCTTCTCACGCCATTTGCACACACTGTATATAGACTTTATTTTTTTTCTATTGTGTTATTGACTGTACGCTTGTTTATTCCATGTTTAACTCTGTGTTGTTGTTTGTGTCGCACTGCTTTGCTTTATCTTGGCCAGGTCACAGTTGTAAATGAGAACTTGTTCTCAACTAGCCTACCTGGTTAAATAAAGGTGATTTTTTTATTTTTATAAATAAGGTACATTACATACTATCCATACTACATACAGTACATTACATACTGTACATTACATACTATTCATATTACATACAGTACATTACATACTATTCATATTACATACAGTACATTACATACTATTCATAGTACATACAGTACATTACATACTATTCATATTACATACTGTACATTACATACTATTCATATTACATACAGTACATTACATACTATTCATATTACATACAGTACATTACATACTATTCATATTACATACAGTACATTACATACTATTCATATTACATACAGTACATTACATACTGTACATTACATACTATTCATATTACATACAGTACATTACATACTATTCATATTACATACTGTACATTACATACTATTCATACTACATACAGTACATTACATACTATTCATATTACATACAGTACATTACATACTATTCATATTACATACAGTACATTACATACTATTCATATTACATACAGTACATTACATACTATTCATATTACATACTGTACATTACATACTATTCATATTACATACAGTACATTACATCACATACTCTTCATACTACATACAGTACATTACATACTATTCATATTACATACAGTACATTACATACTATTCATATTACATACAGTACATTACATACTATTCATTTTACATACTACATACATACATACTATTCATATTACATACAGTTCATTACATACTATTCATACTACATACAGTACATTACATACTATTCATATTACATACAGTACATTACATACTATTCATACTACATACAGTACATTACATACTATTCATACTACATACAGTACATTACATACTATTCATATTACATACAGTACATTACATACTATTCATATTACATACAGTACATTACATACTATTCATATTACATACAGTACATTACATACTATTCATACTACATACAGTACATTACATACTATTCATACTACATACAGTACATTACATACTATTCATATTACATACAGTACATTACATACTATTCTTGACAGAGAGCACGTTCATAAAGTCTAAATCACACAGACTAACATATTTTATACACTTCACACACACATATGCCCACACTTACACACTAGACTACACACATATACAATATTCACCTCAATTCTCAGATTTACCATTATTTACCAAGATTGCATCATTCTTACAGAGATCCCCTGACTTAGATATTGCGGGACGGTTGAGCTAACGTAGGCTAATGCGATTAGCATGAGGTTGTAAGTAACAAGAACATTTCCCAGGACATAGACATATCTAATATTGGCAGAAATCTTAAATTCTTGTTAATCTAACTGCACTGTCCAATTTAGAGTAGCTATTACAGTGAAATAATACCATGCTATTGTTTGAGGAGAGTGCACAGTTATGAACATGAAAAGTTATTAATAAACAAATTTGGCACATTTGTGCAGTCTTGAAACAAAATGTTGAACCGAAATACAATGGTTCATTGGATCAGGATTTGGGTATGTCATTTTAGGTGAAAATTGAAAAAAAGAGGCCAATCTTAAATGGTCCTTGGGGCATAGTGTGCCTGGGGAATAGTGTGCAAGAACACACAGATACACCTACAGAACTCCTGCTAGGGTTTTAGGGAATGTGTGTTTGACTGCTTTCATGCATCTTTATTATACTGTACATATCTGCATGCTTCAAAGAATAATCTGTTGTCTGTATTACATAACTTGATTTGTAATATGATTAAAATGTGTTTTGGTGTGTAATATGATTATAATGTGTGTTGATTTGTAATGTGATAATAATGTGTTTTGATTTGTAATGTGATTAAAATGTGTTTTGATTTGTAATGTGATTAAAATGTGTTTTGATTTGTAATGTGATAATAATGTGTTTTGATGTGTAATATGATTAAAATGTGTTTTGATGTGTAATGTGATAATAATGTGTTTTGATTTGTAATGTGATAATAATGTGTTTTGATGTGTAATATGATTAAAATGTGTTTTGATGTGTAATGTGATAATAATGTGTTTTGATTTGTAATGTGATAATAATGTGTTTTGATGTGTAATATGATTAAAATGTGTTTTGATGTGTAATGTGATAATAATGTGTTTTGATTTGTAATGTGATAATAATGTGTTTTGATTTGTAATGTGATTAAAATGTGTTTTGATTTGTAATGTGATAATAATGTGTTTTGATGTGTAATATGATTAAAATGTGTTTTGATGTGTAATGTGATAATAATGTGTTTTGATTTGTAATGTGATTAAAATGTGTTTTGATGTGTAATGTGATAATAATGTGTTTTGATTTGTAATGTGATAATAATGTGTTTTGATGTGTAATATGATTAAAATGTGTTTTGATTTGTAATATGATTCTAATGTGTTTTGATGTGTAATATGATTAAAATGTGTTTTGATGTGTAATGTGATAATAATGTGTTTTGATTTGTAATGTGATAATAATGTGTTTTGATTTGTAATGTGATTAAAATGTGTTTTGATTTGTAATGTGATAATAATGTGTTTTGATGTGTAATATGATTAAAATGTGTTTTGATGTGTAATGTGATAATAATGTGTTTTGATTTGTAATGTGATAATAATGTGTTTTGATGTGTAATATGATTAAAATGTGTTTTGATGTGTAATGTGATAATAATGTGTTTTGATTTGTAATGTGATAATAATGTGTTTTGATTTGTAATGTGATTAAAATGTGTTTTGATTTGTAATGTGATAATAATGTGTTTTGATGTGTAATATGATTAAAATGTGTTTTGATGTGTAATGTGATAATAATGTGTTTTGATTTGTAATGTGATTAAAATGTGTTTTGATGTGTAATGTGATAATAATGTGTTTTGATTTGTAATGTGATAATAATGTGTTTTGATGTGTAATATGATTAAAATGTGTTTTGATTTGTAATATGATTCTAATGTGTTTTGATGTGTAATATGATTAAAATGTGTTTTGATGTGTAATGTGATAATAATGTGTTTTGATTTGTAATGTGATAATAATGTGTTTTGATTTGTAATGTGATTAAAATGTGTTTTGATTTGTAATGTGATAATAATGTGTTTTGATGTGTAATATGATTAAAATGTGTTTTGATGTGTAATGTGATAATAATGTGTTTTGATTTGTAATGTGATAATAATGTGTTTTGATTTGTAATGTGATAATAATGTGTTTTGATGTGTAATATGATTAAAATGTGTTTTGATGTGTAATGTGATAATAATGTGTTTTGATGTGTAATATGATTAAAATGTGTTTTGATTTGTAATGTGATAATAATGTGTTTTGATGTGTAATATGATTAAAATGTGTTTTGATGTGTAATGTGATAATAATGTGTTTTGATTTGTAATGTGATAATAATGTGTTTTGATGTGTAATATGATTAAAATGTGTTTTGATTTGTAATATGATTCTAATGTGTTTTGATTTGTAATGTGATAATAATGTGTTTTGATTTGTAATGTGATTAAAATGTGTTTTGATGTGTAATGTGATTCTAATGTGTTTTGATGTGTAATGTGATTCTAATGTGTTTTGATTCGTAATGGGATTCTAATGTGTTTTGATGTGTAATGTGATAATAATGTGCCTTGATTTGTAATGGGATTAAAATGTGTTTTGATGTGTAATGTGATTATAATGTGTGTTGATGTGTAATGTGATAATAATGTGTTTTGATTCGTAATGGGATTCTAATGTGTTTTGATGTGTAATGTGATTCTAATGTGTTTTGACTGTATTAGATGTGATTATAACATGTGTTGTACAGCGTATGATACAACGTTTTGAAGCTCTGAATCTGTATTTACATAAAAAGTCTTTAAAAAACTGCCAAAAACATTAGATCAACTAATCAGATGTTGAGCCTTATTTCAGATGATTGGTCACATGTACAGTAGCATGTCCATACTGTAGTGTGGCTCTGGGGTGAAGTTTCCCTTAGGTACAGATCTAGGATCAGCTTCCCCCAAGCCTAACCTTAACCATTACTGGGGAAAATGCTAAACTGACTCCAGATCAGCATCTAGCGGCAACTTCACCTTACTCCACTGTATGCGTATCATGTGTATAATGTGTGTGTGTGTGTGTGTGTGTGTGTGTGTGTGTGTGTGTGTGTGTGTGTGTGTGTGTGTGTGTGTGTGTGTGTGTGTGTGTGTGTGTGTGTGTGTGTGTGTGTGTACTGCAGCATCGTTGTTCTGGTGCCTGCTGGAAATTGTCCCCATTAAGAATGAGAAGGGAGACGTGGTGCTCTTCCTGGCTTCATATAAAGACATCACAGACACCAAGGCCAAGGCCATGCCAGAGGACAGGCGAGAAGGTCAGTGTGTGTGTGTGTGTGTGGGTGTGTATATCTGCAGTCAATAATGTTTTTGCTCATTCCTCATCTCCTCCCCTCACGGCTCGGTGTCTAATTACTTTCATTACTGTACATTCCAACAAAACAACAAACAAAAACATGGTTTCTTTTTATTCACGTAATGATGTACTTTTTACACAAAGAAAAAGCCTGATACTGCACATGTTTTAGGAGAGATAAACACGGGGAGTAATGACTGGATTGTACATGTTTTTCTATATTGCATCTGCATGTTCATTGTTCAACAATTAGCATTGTAAATGTTGTCAGCATCAGTACTGAGATAACAGAAAACACAGCTCTGAAGAAGTGTGTGTTTTTGTCAGTATTGCAAAAGCAATACACAGATCATCTGAATCCAGGCAAGGGAAACCCATCTTAACACACACATTGGCACGCGCACACGCAACCACCCACACACACACGCACACACACACACACACACACACACACACCTTCAGGCAGATTGTACTTTGTGTGCAGAACAGGGGACCCCAATCTCTGTGTCGTCAACAACCCCTCCCTCTCTTGCTCCCTTGTTCCCATCTTCGCTCCATTTGCATTTGTCTCTTTCCCTCCCTCCCTCCCTCCCTCCCTCGCTCCCTCCCTCCCTCCCTCCCCCCTCCCTCCCTCCCTCCCTCCCTCCCTCCCTCCCTCCCTCCCTCCCTCCCTCCCTCCCTCCCTCCCTCCCTCCCTCCCTCCCTCCCTCCCACTCTGTCCCTCTCCCCACCTCTTCCTACCTACCTCTTTGTCCTTCCCTCCCTCCCCTCCCCCCTCCCCCCTCCCTCCCTCCCTCCCTCCCTCCCTCCCTCCCTCCCTCCCTCCCTCCCTCCCTCCCTCCCCATCTTTCCCTACATACCTCTTTGTCCTTCCTTCCTTCCCTCCCCCCTCCCTCCCTCCCCATCTCTCCCTACCTACCTCTCTATCCCTCTCTCCCCATCTTTACCTACATACCTCTTTGTCCTTCTCACCCAATCCCCCCTCCCTCCCTCCCTCCCTCCCTCCCTCCCTCCCTCCCTCCCTCCCTCCCTCCCTCCCTCTCTCCCCATCTTTCCCTACATACCTCTTTGTCCTTCCTTCCTTCCCTCCCCCCTCCCTCCCCATCTCTCCCTACCTACCTCTCTATCCCTCCCTCCCTCCCCATCTCTCCCTACCTACCTCTCTATCCCTCCCTCCCTCCCTCCCTCCCTCCCTCCCTCCCTCCCTCCCTCCCTCCCTCCCTCCCTCCCTCCCTCCCTCCCTATCTTTCCCTACATACCTCTTTGTCCTTCCTTCCTTCCCTCCCCCCTCCCTCCCTCCCCATCTCTCCCTACCTACCTCTCTATCCCTCCCTCCCCATCTTCCCTACATACCTCTTTGTCCTTCTCACCCCCTCCCTCCCTCCCCATCTCTGCCTACCTACCTCTCTGTCCCTCCCTTCCTATCTTTTCTCCCTGTTTCCCCCCTTTATCTCTCACTTTCTCTCTCTCTTTCCATCTCTACTCTTCATACTGCCTCCTCTAGCATCCCTCTCACTTTCCATCTCTCCTGTCCATACCTCCTCCTCTCTCCCCCTCTCTCATACCATCTCTCCTGTCCATACCTCCTCCTCTCTCCCCCTCTCTCTCCCCCTCTCTCCTGTCCATACCACCTCCTCTCTCCCCCTCTCTCATACCATCTCTTCTGTCCATACCTCCTCCTCTCTCCCCCTCTCTCATACCATCTCTCCTGTCCATACCTGCTCCTCTCTCCCCCTCTCTCATACCATCTCTTCTGTCCATGCCTCCTCCTCTATCCCCCTCTCTCATACCATCTCTTCTGTCCGTACCTCCTCCTCTCTCCCCTCTCTCATACCATCTCTTCTGTCCGTACCTGCTTCTCTCTCCCCCTCTCTCATACCATCTCTCCTGTCCATACCTCCTCCTCTCTCCCCTTCTCTCATACCATCTCTCCTGTCCATACCTCCTCCTCTCTCCCCCTCTCTCATACCATCTCTCCTGTCAGTGCCTCCTCCTCTCTCCCCCTCTCTCATACTATCTCTCCTGTCAGTGCCTCCTCCTATCTACCCCTCTCTCTTTCCATCTCTCCTGTCCGTACCTCCTCCTCTCTCTCCCTCTCTCATACCATCGCTCCTGTCCATACCTCCTCCTCTCTCCCCCTCTCTCATACCATCTCTCCTGTCAGTGCCTCCTCCTCTCTCCCCCTCTCTCATACCATCTCTTCTGTCCGTACCTCCTCCTCTCTCCCCTCTCTCATACCATCTCTCCTGTCCGTACCTGCTTCTCTCTCCCCCTCTCTCATACCATCTCTCCTATCCATACCTCCTCCTCTCTCCCCTCTCTCATACCATCTCTCCTGTCCATACCTCCTCCTCTCTCCCCCTCTCTCATACCATCTCTCCTGTCAGTACCTCCTCCTCTCTCCCCCTCTCTCCCCCTCTCTCCTGTCCATACCTCCTCCTCTCTCCCCTCTCTCGTACCATCTCTCCTGTCCATACCTCCTCCTCTCTCCCCTTCTCTCATACCATCTGTCCTGTCCATACCTCCTCCTCTCTCCCCCTCTCTCATACCATCTCTCCTGTCCATACCTCCTCCTCTCTCCCCCTCTCTCATACCATCTCTCCTGTCCATACCTCCTCCTCTCCCCCTCTCTCATACCATCTCTCCTGTCCATACCTCCTCCTCTCTCGCCTCTCTCATACCATCTCTCCTATCCATACCTCCTCCTCTCACCCTCTCTCATACCATCTCTCCTGTCCATACCTCCTCCTCTCTCCCCCTCTCTCATACCATCTCTCCTGTCCATACCTCCTCCTCTCTCCCCTCTCCCATACCATCTCTCCTGTCCATACCTCCTCCTCTCTCCCCCTCTCTCATACCATCTCTCCTGTCCATACCTCCTCCTCTCTCCCCCTCTCTCATACCATCTCTCCTGTCCATACCTCCTCCTCTCTCCCTCTCTCATACCATCTCTCCTGTCCATACCTCCTCCTCTCTCCCCCTCTCTCCTGTCCATACCACCTCCTCTCTCCCCCTCTCTCATTCCATCTCCTCCTCTCTCATTCCACCTCCTCCTCTCTCCCCCTCTCTCATACCATCTCTCCTGTCCATACCTGCTCCTCTCTCCCCCTCTCTCATACAATCTCTCCTGTCCATACCTCCTCCTATCTCCCCTTCTCTCATACCATCTCTCCTGTCCATACCTCCTCCTCTCTCCCCCTCTCTCATACCATCTCTCCTGTCAGTGCCTCCTCCTCTCTCCCCCTCTCTCATACTATCTCTCCTGTCAGTGCCTCCTCCTCTCTCCCCCTCTCTCATACCATCTCTCCTGCCCGTACCTGCTTCTCTCTCCCCCTCTCTCATACCATCTCTCCTATCCATACCTCCTCCTCTCTCCCCTCTCTCATACCATCTCTCCTGTCCATACCTCCTCCTCTCTCCCCCTCTCTCATACCATCTCTCATGTCCGTACCTCCTCCTCTCTCCCCCTCTCTCATACCCTCTCTCCTGTCCATACCTGCTCCTCTCTCCCCCTCTCTCATACCATCTCTTCTGTCCATACCTCCTCCTCTCTCCCCCTCTCTCCTGGTCATACCTCCCCCTCTCTCATACCATCTATCCTGTCCATACCTGCTCCTCTCTCCCCCTCTCTCATACCATCTCTCCTGTCCATACCTGCTTCTCTCTCCTCCTCTCTCATACCATCTCTCTTGTCCATACCTGCTTCTCTCTTCCCCTCTCTCATACCATCTCTTCTGTCCGTACCTGCTTCTCTCTCCCCCTCTCTCATACCATCTCTCCTGTCCATACCTCCTCCTCTTTCCCCCTCTCTCATACCATCTCTCCTGTCCATACCTCCTCCTCTCTCACCCTCTCTCATACCATCTCTGCTGTCCATACCTCCTCCTCTCTCCCCCTCTCTCATACCATCTCTCCTTTCAGTGCCTCCTCCTTTCTCCCCCTCTCTCATACCATCTCTCCTGTCCATACCTGCTTCTCTCTCCCCCTCTCTCATACCATCTCTCCTGTCCATACCTGCTCCTCTCTCCCCCTCTCTCATACCATCTCTCCTGTCCATACCTGCTTCTCTCTCCTCCTCTCTCATACCATCTCTCCTGTCCATACCTCCTCCTCTCTCCCCCTCTCTCCCCCTCTCTCATACCATCTCTTCTGTCCGTAACTGCTCCTCTCTCCCCCTCTCTCATACCATCTCTCCTGTCCGTACCTCCTCCTCTCTCCCCCTCTCTCCTGTCCATACCTCCTCCTCTCTCCCCCTCTCTCATACCATCTCTTCTGTCCGTACCTCCTCCTCTCTCATACCATCTCTCCTGCCCATACCTACTTCTCTCTCCCCCTCTCTCATACCATCTCTCCTGTCCAAACCTGCTTCTCTCTTCCCCTCTCTCATACCATCTCTTCTGTCCGTACCTGCTTCTCTCTCCCCCTCTCTCATACCATCTCTTCTGTCCGTACCTGCTTCTCTCTCCCCCTCTCTCATACCATCTCTCCTGTCCATACCTCCTCCTCTCTCCCCCTCTCTCATACCATCTCTCCTGTCCATACCTCCTCCTCTCTCACCCTCTCTCATACCATCTCTGCTGTCCATACCTCCTCCTCTCTTCCCCTCTCTCATACCTTATCTCCTGTCAGTGCCTCCTCCTCTCTCCCCCTCTCTCATACCATCTCTCCTGTCCATACCTGCTTCTCTCTCCCCCTCTCTCATACCATCTCTTCTCTCCGTACCTGCTTCTTTCTCCCCCTCTCTCATACCATCTCTTCTGTCCGTACCTCCTCCTCTCTCTCCCTCTCTCATACATCTCACCTGTCCATACCTCCTCCTCTCTGCCCCTCTTTCATACCATCTCTTCTGTCCGTACCTCCTCCTCTCTCTCCCTCTCTCATACCATCTCTCCTGTCCGTACCTCCTCCTCTCTCCCTCTCTCTCATACCATCTCTCCTGTCCATACCTCCTCCTCTCTCCCCCTCTTTCATACCATCTCTTCTGTCCATACCTTCTCCTCTCTCTCCCTCTCTCATCCCATCTCTCCTGTCCATACCTCCTCTTCTCTCTCCCTCTCTCTTTCCATCTCTCTTGTCCATACCTCATCCTCTCTCTCCCTCTCTCTTTCCATCTCTCCTTTCCATACCTCCTCTTCTGTCTCCCTCTCTCTTTCCATCTCTCCTGTCCATACCTTATCCTCTCTCATGCCATCTCTGGGTTTGAACACCGACCTGTGCAACTGGGTCCTAGACTTCTTGATGGGCCGACCTAATGTGGTCGGCCCATCGCCACGCTGATCCTCAACACAGGGGCCCCACAGGGGTGTGTGCTCAGCCTCCTCCTGGACTCCCTATTCACGCACATCTCCAACTCAATCATCAAGTTTGCTGACAACAAAATACTGGTAGGCTTGACAGAAGGAGACAGCAGAGAGAGCACGACCCCATACACATCGATGGGGCCACAGTAGAAAGGGTCAAAAACTTAAAGTTCCTAGTCGCGCACATCACTGAGGATCTGAAATGGTCCCTTCACACTGATAGCCCAACAGCACCTCTTCAACCTCTGGAGGCTGGGTTAGGGGAGGGTTTGGCCGGGTTAGGGGAGGGTTTGGCCGGGTTAGGGTTTGGCCGGGTTAGGGGAGGGTTTGGCCGGGTTAGGGGGGGGTTTGGCCGGGTTAGGGGAGGGTTTGGCCGGGTTAGGGGAGGGTTTGGCCGGGTTAGGCCATCATTGTAAAATAAGAATTTCTTCTTAACAGACTTTCCTACTTCAGTAAAGGTTCAATCAAATAAAAGATCATCAAGGTCCTCAGCCACGGCCTGTTTACCCTGCTACCATTTAGAAGGCGGAGACAATACAAGTGCATTACATCTGGGACCGAGATTGATAAACAGCTTCTATCACCAGGCCATCAGACTGTTAAATAGCAATCAAATCAAATCAAATGTATTTATATAGCCCTTCTTACATCAGCTGATATCTCAAAGTGCTGTACAGAAACCCAGCCTAAAACCCCAAACAGCAAGCAATGCACGTGTAGAAGCACGGTGGCTAGGAAAAACTCCCTAGAAAGGCCAAAACCTAGGAAGAAACCTAGAGAGGAACCAGGCTATGAGGGGTGGCTAGTCCTCTTCTGGCTGTGCCGGGTGGAGATTATAGCAGAACATGGCCAAGATGTTCAAATGTTCATAAATGACCAGCATGGTCAAATAATAATAATCACAGTAGTTGTCGAGGGTGCAACAAGTCAGCACCTCAGGAGTAAATGTCAGTTGGCTTTTCATAGCCGATCATTGAGAGTATTTCTACCGCTCCTGCTGTCTCTAGAGAGTTGAAAACAGCAGGTCTGGGACAGGTAGCATGTCCGGTGAACAGGTCAGGGTTCCATAGCCGCAGGCAGAACAGTTGAAACTGGAGTAGCAGCACGGCCAGGTGGACTGGGGACAGCAAGGAGTCATCATGCCAGGTAGTCCTGAGGCATTGTCCTAGGGCTCAGGTCCTCCGAGAGAGAGAAAGAAATAGAGAAAGAGAGAATTAGAGAGAGAGCATACTTAAATTCACACAGGACACCGAATAGGACAGGAGAAATACTCCAGATATAACAGACTGACCCTAGCCCCCCGACACATAAACTACTGCAGCATAAATATTGGAGGCTGAGACAGGAGGGGTCTGGATACACTGTGGCTCCATCCGATGATACCCCCGGACAGGGCCAAAAAGGCAGGATATAACCCCACCCACTTTGCCAAAGTACAGCCCCCACACCACTAGAGGGATATTTTCAACTTACCATCAACAAGGCCCGAGTATAGCCCACAAAGATCTCCGGCACGGCACAACCCAAGGGGGGGCGCCAACCCAGACAGGAAGACCACGTCAGTGACTCAACCCACTCAAGTGACGCACCCCTCCTAGAGACGGCATGGAAGAGCACCAGTAAGCCAGTGACTCAGCCCCTGTAATAGGGTTAGAGGCAGAGAATCCCAGTGGAGAGAGGGGAACTGGCCAGGCAGAGACAGCAAGGGCGATTCGTTGCTCCAGTTCCTTTCCGTTCACCTTCACACTCCTGGGCCAGACTACACTCAATCATAGGACCTACTGAAGAGATGAGTCTTCAATAAAGGCTTAAAGGTTGAGACCGAGTCTGCGTCTCTCACATGGGTAGGCAGACCATTCCATAAAAATGGAGCTCTATAGGAGAATGCCCTGCCTCCAGCTGTTTGCTTAGAAATTCTAGGGGCAATTAGGAGGCCTGCGTCTTGTGACAGTAGTGTACGTGTAGGTATGTACGGCAGGACCAAATCGGAAAGATAGGTAGGAGCAAGCAAATCAAATCAAATCAAATGTATTTATATAGTGCTTCGTACATCAGCTGATATCTCAAAGTGCTGTACAGAAACCCAGCCTAAAACCCCAAACAGCAAGCAATGCAGGTGTAGAAGCACGGTGGCTAGGAAAAACTCCCTAGAAAGGCCAAAACCTAGAAAGAAACCTAGAGAGGAACCAGGCTATGTCTGGCTGTGCCGGGTGGAGATTATAACAGAACATGGCCAAGATGTTCAAATGTTCATAAATGACCAGCATGGTCGAATAATAATAAGGCAGAACAGTTGAAACTGGAGCAGCAGCACGGCCAGGTGGACTGGGGACAGCAAGGAGTCATCATGTCAGGTAGTCCTGGGGCATGGTCCTAGGGCTCAGGTCCTCCGAGAGAGAGAAAGAAAGAGAGAAAGAGAGAATTAGAGAGAGCACACTTAAATTCACACAGGACACCGAATAGGACAGGAGAAGTACTCCAGATATAACAAACTGACCCTAGCCCCCCGACACATAAACTACTGCAGCATAAATACTGGAGGCTGAGACAGGAGGGGTCAGGAGACACTGTGGTCCCATCCGAGGACACCCCCGGACAGGGCCAAACAGGAAGGATATAACCCCACCCACTTTGCCAAAGCACAGCCCCCAGTGACAAGCCCATGTAATGCTTTGTAGGATAACAGTAAAACCTTGAAATCACTAGCCAACTTCTGCCCAAATACCCTGCGCTGAACCTTAGAGATTGTCACTAGCCGGCTAGCACCCAGTACTCTACCCTGCACCTTAGAGATTGTCACTAGCCGGCTAGCACCCAGTACTCTACCCTGCACCTTAGAGATTGTCACTAGCCGGCTAGCACCCAGTACTCTACCCTGCACCTTAGAGATTGTCACTAGCCGGCTAGCACCCAGTACTCTACCCTGCACCTTAGAGATTGTCACTAGCCGGCTAGCACCCAGTACTCTACCCTGCACCTTAGAGGTTGTCACTAGCCGGCTGGCACCCAGTACTCTACCCTGAACCTTAGAGATTGTCACTAGCCGGCTAGCACCCAGTACTCTACCCTGAACCTTAGAGATTGTCACTAGCCGGCTAGCACCCAGTACTCTACCCTGAACCTTAGAGATTGTCACTAGCCGGCTAGCACCCAGTACTCTACCCTGAACCTTAGAGATTGTCACTAGCCGGCTAGCACCCAGTACTCTACCCTGCACCTTAGAGGCAGCTGCCTTATTTACAAAGAGTCATTGAACACTGGTCACTTTTATAATGTTTACATGCTGTTTTACCCACTTCATACATACAGTGCATTTGGAAAGTATTCAGACCCCTTCCCCTTTTCCATATTTTGTTACATTACAGCCTTATTCTAAAATTGATTACGTAATTGTTTCCCCCCCATCAATCTACACACAATACCCCATAATGACAAGGTGAAAATGTTTTCTTGAAATGTTTGCAATTTTATTAAAAACAAAATACAGAAATACCTTATTTACATATGTTTTCAGACCCTTTGCTATGAGACACAAAATTGAGCTCAGGTGCATCCTGTTTCCATTGATCATCTAACACTTCAGTGGAGTCCACCTGTGATAAATTCAATTGATTGGACATGATTTGGAAAGTCACACACCTTTCTATATAAGGTTCCACAGTTGATAGTGCAAGTCAGAGCAAAGCTCTGAGACAGGATTGTGTAGTGGCACAGATCTGTGGAAGGGTACCAACAAATATCTGCAACATTGAAGGTCCCCAAGAACACAGTGGCCGCCATCATTCTTAAATGGAAGAAGTTTAGAACCACCAAGACTCTTCCTAGAGCTGGCCGCCCGGCCAAACTGAGCAATTGGGAGAAAAGGGCCTTGGTGAGGAAGGTGACCAAGAACCCAATGGTCACTCTGACAGAGCTCCAGAGTTCCTCTGTGGAGATGGGAGAACCTTCCAGAAGGACAACCATCTTTGCAGCACTCCACCAATAAGACCTTTATGGTAGAGTAGCCTGATGGAAGCCACCGTCACATACGGTGTGTAGAGACACACGTGTGTATTGTTATTATATTACTAGATATTAGTGTATGGATTATGTGTGTATTGTTATTATGTTACTAGATATTAGTGTATGGATTATGTGTGTATTGTTATTATATTACTAGATATTAATGTATGGATTATGTGTGTATTGTTATTATATTACTAGATATTAGTGTATGGATTATGTGTGTATTGTTATTATATTACTAGATATTAATGTATGGATTATGTGTGTATTGTTATTATATTACTAGATATTAATGTATGGATTATGTGTGTATTGTTATTATATTACTAGATATTAATGTATGGATTATGTGTGTATTGTTATTATATTACTAGATATTAATGTATGGATTATGTGTGTATTGTTATTATATTACTAGATATTAATGTATGGATTATGTGTGTATTGTTATTATATTACTAGATATTAATGTATGGATTATGTGTGTATTATTATATTACTAGATATTAATGTATGGATTATGTGTGTATTGTTATTATATTACTAGATATTGCTGCATAGTTGGATCTAGAAACATAAACATTTCACTGCTCTTACGATAACATCTGCAAATCTGTGTACAAACTGTGATTTGATTTGATATGTATTCATTGTCACTGTAACCAGTGTTGGATATTCAACATTTCATCCAAACATAATGATTTCCTCCTATTTCTTTCCTCAGTTTTCATTGAGATTTCCTAGGGGGCCATGTGGTTGTACAATAATACTGTGTGTGTGTGTGTGTGTGTGTGTGTGTGTGTGTGTGTGTGTGTGTGTGTGTGTGTGTGTGTGTGTGTGTGTGTGTGTGTGTGTGTGTGTGTGTGTGTGTGTGTGTGTGTGTGTGTAGAGTGCCGACGAGGACGGGTGAAGACTGGTTCTTCATTCAGCTCTACTCGTCTGCGGAGAAGCACTGTACTCTACCACATCTCTGGTCAACCCCACAGCAAAGACAACAAGAAGAAGAAGAAGAGCAAGATCAAACTCAACAAGGTAAAACACACTTAAATTACTCACCCTAACAACCAGCACTACACACCCTAACAACAAACATTACACATCCTAACAACAAACACTACACACCATAACAACCAACACTACACACCCTAACAACCAACACTACACACCCTAACAACAAACATTAAACACCCTAACAGCCAACACTACACACCCTAGGGTAGCCTAGTGGTTAGAGTGTTGGACTAGTAACCGGAAGGTTGTGAGTTCAAACCCCCGAGCTGACAAGGTACAAATCTGTCGTTCTGCCCCTGAACAGGCAGTTAACCCACTGTTCCCAGGCCGTCATTGAAAATAAGAATTTGTTCTTAACTGACTTGCCTGGTTAAATAAAGGTAAAAAAAAAAAAAAAAAAAAAAAAAAAAAAACAACAAACACTACACACCCTAACAACCAACACTACACACCCTAACAACAAAC
The DNA here is from genome assembly GCF_057628025.1 of Oncorhynchus mykiss. NCBI lineage: Eukaryota > Metazoa > Chordata > Actinopteri > Salmoniformes > Salmonidae > Oncorhynchus > Oncorhynchus mykiss. The sequence goes on from NC_143039.1 coordinate 65,762,742, forward strand.
ATTAAACACCCTAACAACCAACACTACATACCATAACAACAAACATTAAACACCCTAACAACCAACACTACATACCATAACAACCAACACTACACACCATAACAGCCAACACTACATACCATAACAACAAACACTACACACCCTAACAACCAACATTACTCACCCTAACAACCAACACTACACACCCTAACAACCAACACTACACACCCTAACAACAAACATTACTCACCCTAACAACGAACACTACACACCCTAACAACCAACACTACACACCCTTACAACCAACACTACACACCATAACAACCAACACTACACACCTTAACAACAAACATTACACACCATAACAACAAACATTACACACCATAATAACAAACACTACTCACCATAACAACCAACACTACACACCATAACAACAAACACTACACACCCTAACAACCAACACTACACACCCTAACAAACATTACACACCCTAACAACCAACACTACACACCCTAACAACAACCATTACACACCCTAACAACAAACATTACACACCCTAACAACCAACACTACACACCCTAACAACAAACATTACACACTATAATAACCAACACTACTCACCATAACAACAAACATTACACACTATAATAACCAACACTACTCACCATAACAACCAACACTACACACCCTGACAACAAACATTACACACCATAACAACCAACACTACACACCCTGACAACAAACATTACACACCATAACAACCAACACTACACACCCTGACAACAAACATTACACACCATAACAACCAACACTACACACCCTGACAACAAACATTACACACCATAACAACCAACACTACACACCCTGACAACAAACATTACACACTATAATAACCAACACTACACACCATAATAACCAACACTACACACCCTAACAACAAACATTACTCACCCTAACAACCAACACTACTCAACCTAACAACCAACACTACACACCCTAACAACAAACATTATTCACCCTAACAACCAACAATGCACACCCTAAAAACAAACATTACTCAACCTAACAACCAACACTACACACCCTAACAACAAACAAATAACAGCGATGAGAGCACCTGCCAATACTTTACTCAAATCATAGCAACAATGTTTTAGGGGATGGTCCTATCCTTTTTTTCTACCAGTGAGTTTTAGTGTGACCTGTGTGGTCCAGTGGTTATAGCTGCTGACCCCTGCACACAGAGTTGATATGGGTTTGAAACGTGCCCACTCCCCCTCCCCGTCTTTTAACAGTGTACTATCTCTTCAGTAAAGCTAAAAAAAAGAAGTGGGGGACTGACCCAACTGAAATAAATATATACATCTTTGGACATTTCTAATCTGTTTTATTGATACCAACTCCTCCAACCCTCCACCCCCCTCCACACAGAAGCATATCAGTGTTCTTCGACTCGGACTACTTCAACAAAATTATTATTGAACCCTCATCCCCCATCCCCTGTCCTTTCATCCTTGTCAGAATGTATTCCCCTTTCATCCAATCAGAATGTATTCCCCTCTCCTTTCACCCAGTCAGAATGTTCCCCGCTCTTTTCATCCATTCAGAATGTGTTCCCCTCTCCTTTAATCCAACCAGAATGTGTTCTCCTTTCATCCCATCAGAATGTGTTTGGGGACCCCCCTGCTCTGCCGGAGTACAAGGTTGCGGACGCCAAGAAGTCCAAGTTCATCCTGCTTCACTTCAGCACCTTCAAGGCAGGCTGGGATTGGCTGATCCTGCTGGCCACCTTCTACGTTGCCGTGACAGTGCCCTACAATGTCTGCTTCATCGGTGACGATGACCTCACCAGGAGCACTTCAGTCAGCGACGTTGCCGTGGAGATACTCTTTATTATAGGTATAGGGGAGGGTCATATGTGTGTGGGAGAGGGGGTTGGGTGGAGTGGGGTGGGGTGAGGTCAGAGTTTGGGGTTAGGGTTAGGCTTTGGTTAGGGTTTTGCCTAGTGACTCATCCTGAATTGAATTCCGCTGCTCTATTGATCGCTTCATACATCAGTCTGAATATAACATCCTAGAAGTTGTTTGTGCTGACATCAAAATTACGTGATTCAAGATTTGTGTAGGTCGGCTCTGGTCCAACCCATCGGTTTCTGCGACCAATCAGAACAATTTGAATGTATTTGCATATGAGAAGTCATCGGGGAAAGATTACATCCAGACTCGTGGAGAAGAAACGTTAGTGGGCGTGGCGTTTGGCCGGAACGATGTGGATAGGTAGCCAGGCCAGTTAGGGTTAGGGACAGTGTTAGGGTTAGGGACAGTGTTAGGGACAGTGTTAGGGTTAGGGACAATGTTAGGGACAGTGTTAGGGTTATGGACAGTGTTAGGGTCAGTGTTAGGGTTATGGACAGTGTTAGGGACAGTGTTAGGGTTGTGGACAGTGTTAGGGTCAGTGTTAGGGTTAGGGACAATGTCAGGGACAGTGTTAGGGACAGTGTTAGGGTTATGGACAATGTTAGGGACAGTGTTAGGGTCAGTGTTAGGGTTAGGGACAATGTTAGGGAGAGTGTTAGGGTTATGGACAGTATTAGGGTCAGTGTTAGGGTTATGGACAGTGTTAGGGTCAGTGTTAGGGACAGTGTTAGGGTTATGGACAGTGTTAGGGTCAGGGTTAGGGTTATGGACAGTGTTAGGGTCAGGGTTAGGGTTATGGACAGTGTTAGGGTCAGGGTTAGGGTTATGGACAGTGTTAGGGTTATGGACAGTGTTAGGGACAGTGTTAGGGTTATGGTCAGTGTTAGGGTCAGGGTTAGGGTTATGGACAGTGTTAGGGTCAGTGTTAGGGACAGTGTTAGGGTTATGGACAGTGTTAGGGTCAGGGTTAGGGTTAGGGACAGGGTGAATAGTTTATGGTCCAGCAGCTCAGTAACCTATGACACTTGTAGTGGGTGTACTTATTACATAATCTGACAGTAAATCATGAATCTATAACCTTACGCCCACCTCTCTCCCTCTCTCTTCCTCTCTCTCCCTCCCTCTTCCTCTCTATCTCTCTCTATATCTCTCTCCCTCTCGCTCTCCCCCTCTCTCTCTTCCTCTCTCTCCCTCCCTCTTCCTCTCTATCTCTCTCTATATCTCTCTCCCTCTCGCTCTCCCCCTCTCTCTTCCTCTCTATCTCTCCCTCTCTATCTCTAACTATATCTCTCTCCCTCTCACTCTCTCCCTCTCAATCTCTCCCTCTCTCATCTCTATATCTCTCTCCATCTCGCTCTCTCCCTCTCGCTTCCTCTCTTTCTCTCTCTCCCTTCCCCTTTCTCCTTCTCACTTTCCTCTCTCTCCCTCTCTCCTTACCAGACATTGTGTTCAGCTTCCGTACCACGTACGTGAGTACG